>NC_090926.1:727579067-727882097 GCF_040938575.1 Ambystoma mexicanum
AAGCACAAACTATTCAACCCCAAACATGTCAGCCAGACATATCGTAAACAGAGGGGTGTCCTTTCTCCAAACAGGTTCTAAGAACTGTAGCCAGGTAACAGGGGACAGCCAAAGAGCCAGGGAAAAGGAGGTTTCCCCAACAACTGCCATTGCGAGTTGCAAAGTTTTTTTAACAAATTCCCGAACTCCGACACAGAACATTGCCCAAGATCACACACTTCAATATTAAGAAAATGACCACCGGGTGGTCGAATAACTCACACTTTCTTTGCACCTTGGAGGAGAAAGAAGGCCGATTTTATGCACCAGTCAAGGTGCAGGGTCAGTGTGAATTATCAGCTCTGGTGAATACTGGATCACAAGCCACCCTTCTGCCCAAAAGGGCATTTGACCAACAAAACTCAGGATGGGGGAGTGCTACCAAATTCCACTCATACCACTTCCCTGACAAGTTCAAATTTTCGATAGGAATGATATTTCTGTTGAAGGGACTGCGGATCTGGAAATAAAAATTGGACTCATCGCCTGAAACATCGGGTGGTAGTTGTGACTCCAGAGGGCACACCTTGTTCACTGGGGAACAATCTCCTGAAGAGATTATCACCTCTGAACGACTGTGTAAACAAGGTCCTCTGAACTCAGATTAACCACCCTACAGAATAAAAATGAGTACCAATTATGTAAGCCTGAATGCTACATGTCACGTAATTGATCAACGCTCTGAGAATGTAGAGTTCCATTTCAAGAATAACCAAGTCCCAGACATCCTTGTCATCTCTGTAGGAGAACAAACTGGTGATGGGAACCCTTCACCATTCTTGAAAGTCAACCTTCCTCCCAGCTTTAAGTTGCAATCCACACTGGAAGGGAACACATTAAAATTTTACACCAGTACAAAATCAGAAGAAACATCGAGTCTCGTGAAGCCAGACAAGGAAGAACCCATTCAAAGTCTGTCAGACATTCAGAAAAAGGGCAAACAGTTGTTTTCCCCATTGATATGGTATGATATGATAAGTTATTTATAAGGAGCCTCTACACAAGTGCTTCTAGGTGCGACAAAACAAGGGAGGAAAAACAAAGGGAGGACAAGACAAATGATCTTACTAGGCCTTGTGTCAGTCAGATAGTGCAAGTGCAGCTATGCAAAATGCAGGGGGAAGGGAAAGAAGGAAGTGCCAGGGAGAGGGAAGGGGGAATCAGGGCAGCATAGCTCTGAGTAAGTGCAGCCATGGCAGGGTGGCTCTGGGTAAATGCAAAGAGGCAGGGGACTGTAGAGGTTACATTTACAGCCCCTAAGTGCATGGTAAACCCAGATGCAGTGCCGGGGTGACTGATCACAGAGAAGCCATGGAGAGATCAACCACTAACTCTCTGTCTGGGGAAGCATCTGACCCTCAGAGAGTTGGAGGTAGCTAAGCAAAGGGCTTGAGAAGGAAGGTAATTTGGAAGAGAGAGTTGGATGTTGTGCTGGCCCCAGCCCCAGAAAGCCTTGTGGACGATGCATTCAGTTAAATGAGGGGGAGGAGCTGGTGCTCACCAGAGTATGCCTGAATAATGGAAGGAGATTCATTAGCCAAGAATTATTCAGGATACTCCCAAAAGATCAAACCATTCCCACATTTATATTGTTTGACAAATGGGAAGTAGGTCTGGAAATCCCAAAATTCAAACATCTCCTACCTAGCAGGTGTATTCTAAAAGTTTCCATTGCCAAAAAAATAATAGAACATAATATTTGGGTCGTGAGAGATGTCCCTTCCACCTTTTATCTGGTGAGTGACATTCTCAACCCATACGCAATCAATTTGGACCTAATTAATAATAAAACCTGGCCCCGACTGGGGTGTAACCCCATGGGCTTTGACAATACTGAAAAAGCATTCCGGTCAGCTCATTTGCTGCTTTATGCCACTTAAGTTCAAGTGCATGAAGAGGTTACCATCCCAGGGCAGGTGCAACAATTTACTCTCCCCCTCAAAATTACAAAGCCTCAGACATCAGGATGCCTATATAAATCTAAATTCCCATCTCCAATAATAACGTTGGTATTTAAATCCGACACCTCTAGTAGAGCTAGAACATGACACCATTCGAATATTGGTGGATAACAGCGACCCTCAAAGTATCACTTTGGGCAGAGAAACCTTTATTGGAATGGCAGTTGATGCTTAACATTATTCTATTGATTTAGGTTATGAAATCATAGGACCAATCCCAAATGACAGTTTTGACCTCAGTGATGGCATTCCTCCAGAAAAGATTTTTACTAGGCATGAGGGAATTTCATGGTGTCCTCTTCCTGCCCCTAGGGTGTGGAAGAGGTCACCTGTGACATTAGGAGGAGTGAGGTAGTGTTCAGAGACAAGGACCAATACCTTGAATCCCCTGCCCAGGTCAACACCATCAAAAGAGATCTCTCCACCCATCTGGAGGGTACTGCTGAAATTACAAAGCCCAAGGTCTTCCCAGGTTTCAAGCAGATGGTCGAGGAAAGGACCAATCATGCTGATGTCTGTGAGGCCGAAGAGTAAAGGCAAAAACTGAAACAGGTCTTCCTGGAATGTCAAGATATCTTTTCAGTGGACTCATGTGACTGTCAACGTACATCCATTAATTCAACCACCATTCCAACAGAGATGGCTCCAGTATTTGTGAAACAGTAGCATTTACTTTCACATCCATGGAGTCTCTTCAGGAGACTATTAAGAACTTAGAATCATGTGGGATGACTCATCCTATCCACAGTACCTTCAACAACCCGGTACTAGGGATACTCAAACCAAATGGCCAATGGAGACTATGTGCAGACCTGAGGGAGTTTAACAAACAGGTCCACATGTCAAGATGGCGCCTTCACTACATCGATCAGGCACTGGCCCAGATTCTAGGGTCAAAGGTGTACACCGCTATTGACCTGACCAATGGTTAATGGACAGTACCCTTGAGTAGGGAAGACCAGTACAAGCTTGCCTTAACCTTTGGGGAGCAGCAGTGCACATGGAGCCAAACCCTCTTTGGATACATAAACTCTGGCAATGAGTTAGACATCTTTCTACATAAGTCCATGTCCGATTTAGGCATAAGGGGAAACCTGGCTTATCTAGATGATGTTTTGATCAAGAGCTCAACTGGGGAGCTACATATAGCAGAAATCTACTATGTTCTAACCCAGTTGCAGAAAGCTGGAACAAAACTGTCTTTTCATAAGCACAGTGCTTTAAGACCCGAGTTAACTTATTAGGGCACAAGATCATCCCTGAGGGTCTGAATCCCCAGGCAAAGAAGGTGGAAGAATTATTGAAATGAAAAGACCCTACCACTCTGCGAGAATTAAGAAACCTTCTTGGACACACTCATTATAGTCGAAAGTTCATTGAAGACTATGCAGCGGTCGCTCGACTCTTGTTCCATTTATTAAAGGCCAGAGTCAAGTGGGAGTGGGGTCCGGAACAATCTGAGGAAGTTAAACAACTCAAAAGAAGCCTTTCCAATGCTCCTTATTTGGCTTACCCCATAAAGAACAAGGAATTCTTCATCGAGACAGGGTTCTCAGATATTTGCCTAGCAGCGGTATTCCTCAGCAACCCTTGCAATATCTTCAAAGTGAGAGAATCTGAGCGGGGAATGTTTGTATTTCCAGAATTACTTCCTGGATTCTGTCCATGCAAGGCTTCCCTGTGGAGGTCAGATATGACCAAAACAAGAAGAGACCCTAGAGTAAGGGTTGGCAGACCTGCATTATTGTGCTCTTGAGGAGGAACGTCTAATGACCAACAGCAACATGGAGGCACACTTAACTTCCCCACAGAACATATATGAAGAAGACACATGTCAGGGCATACCCACAGTTTATATGGATGGGTGCTCCTTCCAGATTGATAACCAGAGGGAAAAAGAACTGGTGGCTGGCATTTGGAATGTCTGGGTGAAGTGAATGAAAGCCTGGAACCCTCTGTTGGTTATAAAATAGGACCCCAAAGAAGTCAGGTTGCAGAGTTGATGGCAGTCCATCAAGCCATCCTCAAAGCAGTGCACCACCAACTCAATGAACTGGTCATAATCACTGACTGTGACTATGTCAGGAATGTGTTTGTGGAGTCCCTGATTAACAGGAAGAATCGAGGCATGCTTTGTGCCAACAACTAACCCCTAAAACATGCCAAAATGATCTAGTCAATTGACGATCTGGTGCCTCCAATGAGATCACCATCTAGTGGAAGAAGTTAAGAGGTCATTGCAAAATAGAGGGGCCAGATAAGACTGGGAGTGACCTAGCTGACCAGCTTGCTAACACCGGAGCTCTGCAGGGGGATTTCATAGGAACAGAATCCCTGCTGGGTGAAATACAAGTTGCTGCTGTCACCAGGTCGCACACTTGTGAGAATAGATAAATCTCGACTGCCGAGTGGAGTAAAGAAACCCCAGATGCAGATTTGATCCCTGCACAGAAAGAAGACCCAATCATTGGGAAATGTTATCGACACATTGAAGACCCCATGAGCTTTCCTTTAACAACATTGGATTATACCGGTAAAGAGGATCTCTGGGTGTTGATGAAGTTTTCCAACATGTTCTGGATCCAAGATGTTTTGTTGGTAACGAGAGCCCTATATGACTGTGACCAGTGGGTGGTACCAACCTCATTCCGAAGCTTGATGTTGAATCATGGCGAGGACATACTCACTGCAGGTCATAGGGTGTGTGACACAACATTAGAAATGTTGTGCGAGGAGGCCACCAGGGGGTCCATCGATGGAAGCAGCATCAATGTAGAGCTCCCGTCCTAACCCTGGCAAAAGTGGGTTGAGCCCCCAGTAGGGACCCCCCACCAGGCAGCTGATACCCCCAGGCAGACTTCCTTGGGGGGCACTTGGGAGCAAAAGAGCAGAGGGTTTAGACCCTCCATGGCAGAGTTTCATTCAGCAACACAGCCGCCGAAAGTGAAAGCCTCTCACACCGGGACCAGGAAAGGAGGAGAAGGTGACACACAGAGAGAAGGCCTGGCAACTGAGGGACTGAAGCACTGCATGGAAGTCGAGGAAGACTGATCCAGACCCTATCCGTGTGGGACTGGCTTATGGTAGAGGAAGGAGAACCAGTGGTACCCCGCCATCTGACGGCAGGGCAGCCAGCTTGAGTGCAGCAGCCAGGCCGCCGGTGGGGAGGGGTGCCCTCCGCTATTTGTGGGTGCCTGCTCCAGGTCCGCAGCTGAGCCGTGGGGGCTGGCGGCTGAGCAGGGCTGCGGCGGCGGTCCAGAAAAGAGGTGAGGAGGCCCCCCCACACAACTTGGCCTGGGATAGCAGGCCCACCCCAGAGGGGGACTCTGCATGTAAGTGGAGGCCCTGGTGAGGGGATGAAATCGGAATACACAACACCCACGGCAAAAGCGCAACAGGGACTCAGGGGTTGGGAAAACAAAGCCACAGCCATCCCACTGAGGAGATCCAAAGTCATGAGGTCTTGTGAGGACACAGAATCCTGGCTGAGACGGGGGCCACTCCCCACCAGACCAAACACCAAAAATAGAATGGACAAGATCCCTGAAGGTGGGGGGACCTGAAACAGGTAATGTGTGAGGTTGAGACACAGTGGAAAAGAAGAGTTGGCAGGGAAGCAGCAGGCCTGCAACATTCTACAGGCTGCCCTTAGCCCAGGGAACAGAACTAAAAGCAAAGACAAGTGAGGAGCAGCCAGACCCCATGCCAGCCTGTAATAGGTGGCAGAGGTGAGGGATCCCCGGTCATTCCTCGGGCGTGTGCCCGGTCTTGGAGGACCTACCTCCTGGTATTGAACCACAGCAATAAAAGCCTCAACGTGGAAATGGGAGGGCGAGGAAACAGCAGGAGTGAAGAACCGGACCTGAGCTCGACTACCCCACCCCCCACCCTCAGACCCAGTGCGGTTCATGTGCGTCCAGGCGAAACTGAAAAGGGTGAGGGTCCCAGGGTCTTGAGCCTGGGGCATGTGCCCTTCCTACTGGGGAGTCTGCAGCAGGGAGCCCGAGAATTGAGGAGGGTGCACAGGGGCGGGACTCAACAGGCCCCCAGGAAGAAAGGAGGAGGAGGGTGGGGGGTCTGCACGTGGGCTCCCCCTCACAATCGACACTCCAGCGACGTGGTAACCTGCACAACAGCAAAGCCAGCACCGGAGTGTCAATGCCCCAGCCCATGGAATCAAGGGCAGCAAAATGAAACACCAGGAAGTGAGTCACAACGCCAGGTGACAGGTGAGGCACCATCGCCACCGCCCTCTCAGACCCTGAATTGTATATGGACTGGAGGACTAAATTAGAGACATATGAGTCCCACAGAACCATAGAGGGGGGAATGCTGTCCAACCCCAACATGGCCGAGGATGGGAGCAACGCGATATCCACGAAAAAGATATTGCTTCTCTCCTGGAGGAGATTAGAGGAATGAGGGCAGACATTGACGTAAAAGTGGACAGAATAACTGTGAGAATATACAACATCGATGAGAGACTACGGCAGTGGAAATAATCAGACATCCTTCAATACCATGGAAACTCAGATGGACATGAGGATAGTGGAGTTGGAGAGGAGGGAGGGTGAGGTTGCTCTAAAGATGGATGATTTCGAAAACGGAGAGAGAAGGAACAACTTGAGATTTTTTTGGGATAACGAAGAAAGAGGGGGAAACCGGAAAAGGACTTGAAGAGAACCATACACAAGGTAGTGAAAACCCTGTTTGGGCAATGATAATTTGGATGAGCCTAAGCTGGAAAAGGTCCATAGAGCGGGCGTCACTTCGAGGGGCCCACGTTCAGTGATTGCGTCTTTCACAACTACCCAGACAAGCACAAGATCCTCGAAAAGGCACAGGGGAAATCAGTGGCCCTAGGGTATGCGCAAGTGGCAATATACCAGGATCTATCCGCACTGACCTTGGCAAAGAGGTGCCTCTGTGCCCCCTCTCATAAAGTGGCTCAGTGAAAAGGGGATGTGGTATCGTTGGGGATTTCCCTTCTCCATTTCCTTTGAGGTGGAGGGATACAACTATAAACTTGTGACTGAGGAGGACATACAAAGGGTCAAGGAAGAGTTACTGAAAGTAGACGGACCAAAATGGGATCACGAGGCACAAGATCCAGAGGACAGAAGATGGCGTGTAAAGGGCCCAAAGAGGCGCAAGGACCCAGGCTCCAGAAACTACAGAAAGCTGGGCTTGCCCCAGGCAGACCCCTCTTGAGTCTAGGGCTTGTGAGGGGGTGCTGAGAAAGTATTTCAATGTCCATGATGGTGGAGGGGGGAACAATTCAAATTGAGGGAACAATTCAATTTGAAGAGATTCAAGTATGATATGATATGATAGGTTATTTATAGCGTGCTTAATACCGATAGGTTTCTAAACGCGGACCCGTAGCGTGAACCTGTGGTGCTCCGTGTCATCTTGCTTCCAAGGTGAACACGTTGCCCCTGAGCTATCCTCCCGAGACAGTATAACAGTGGGGGTGCTCGAAACGAGTGTTTAAGTGAGCCAGGGTGCAAAAGGTGGAGAAAACCACTGGTGATTCAATCTCGTTCCAGACGGGGTTGGATGCCGAAGTGGAGAGGGTGGGGAAAAAAGGGGCAAGGGTTGGGGGGGCAAGGGAAGAGGGGAAGTGGCATAGGGTTCGGGAGTTAATGTTCCAATTAATTTCTGTGGTATGGAGACTCAGGTTAAAATGTCCTGCAAGAGGTTTAATCCCAGTATAGAGGGGAATGGAGGTCTGGTCAGGGATAAGATAAGATGTCAGGTTTCGGTGAGATGCGAATCGACTCCCTTAATGCCCAGGGCCTTAACTCACCCACTAAAAGATCATTAGTCCTACGTGAGTTTAAGAGGGCCCAGCTTGATTGGTTGCTCATACAAGAAACACACTGGAAAAAGGGTGGGAATCCACGACTACGCTACCGGGAAATGGGAGAAGTGTATAAGGCCTCCGATATCACAAAGAAACGGGGAGTAGCCATCTTGATCTCAGCTAGGCAGACTTTTGTGGTTGAAGCGGAATTGGGGGACCCCAACAGGAGATATTTGTTTGTGAAGGGTCTTTTAAGTGGGGCCAAGTTTACGATTGGATTGATTTATGCCCCAAACGTGCAGCAGTGTGCCTTTTTGGAGAAAGTCTGAGATAAATTGATTCAATTCACAGAAGGTCAACTGGTGATGGGTGGTGATTTTAATATGATGTTAGACTCACAGAGGGATTGCAAAAGTATGGGGGTAGAAGGAGTGAGTAAGTCCAACCAGTGTGATTCAGAGCATTTTCAAGGCGTTAATGAGGTCCTGGGTTTGTATAACTCCATCCATCCGGGGCCAACAGGGGATAGACCATTCACTTACTACTCAGCCATACATAATTCTTTTTCTCGTGAATAGATTTGATCCTGGTGGATAAAAATCTGCGAGACCGGGTGCTACAATCCCAGGTGACGCTGATACCTTGGTCAGACCACGATATGGTGGCATTCACAGTTGACACGGGGAACCTGAGAGCGCCCAAAGGGAACTGGAGATGCAATGACTTCCTGCTCAAGGATGAAGATGTGCAACAGGAGCTACTTAGGGAGATTAAGGAATACTTCCTGCTTAATGATACGGGGAAGGTGAGAATGCACTCTCTTTGTGACAGGATCAAGGCAACCATGAGCGGAGAAGGAGATTAAGCTCCGTAGGAAGATAGAGGAGATACAGCTCGGAGGTAACCATGGGCAATACTTTTCGCCCGCCAGGGCGAAAGAGTTCCAAAAATATAAGACCCAGCTGAAAGCGCTACTGACACAGGAAACAGAAACAAACAACTCTTCCTGAAGCAGAAATATCACGAGAAGGGGGATCGGGCAGATAATATCTTGGCGTGGAGGCTGAGGGAAGAGCAAAAGAAGGCTGCGATAGGGGCCATCAGGATGTGGGACAAGAGATTCCTGCACGACGTCCAGAGCATACGGAGCGATTTTGTAGAATACTATAAATCCATATACGCATCGAAGTGGGATCAGGAGAAACCCCAAATAAACAAGTACTTGAAAAAACAACCAATCCTGGGACTCCTAAAGGACATAGCAGAAAACATAGATACCCCATCAAGGCAGAAGAAGTGGTGAAGGCAATCACGGGAATGAAAGTAGGATCAACTCCAGTGGAAGATGGTTTCACCATTAAATTTGACAAACTATGCCGTGACCAGTTGGCGCCAAGATTAGCAAAAGTTTTCAATGCATGCCTAGAGGGGGAATCCCTCCCCCATGATGATGGCAGTGGTCAAGGTAACAATCCGAAAGGATCAGACCTCATGCGCCTCCTACAGGCCAATTTCCCTCCTTAACAGAGATGTAAAGATCCTGGAAAACGTCTTGGGTACGAGAATGGAATGAAAAATGCTGTTATTAGTGCATGTGGACCAGGTGGGATTTATCAAAGGACGTCAACGGTCAGACAATATTAGGACAACTATTGACCTGATCCATGGGGCGCAAAGTGAAGGGCTTGACACCAACTTAGTGACGCTGGATTCAGAGAAGGCCTTCAACAGGGTCGAGTGGCACTTCATGATGAAGGTCCTGAGAAAGATGGGGATAGTAACTAATTTACTGTAATGGGTAACCGACTAATACAATAAGCCTAGGGCAAGAGTGCAAATAAAGGGGGGGCTCACAAAATAATTTGAGCTAATGAGAGGCACCAGATAAAGTTGTCCCCTCTCCCCGTTGCTGTACGTCCTCGTAATGGAGCTGCTAGCAATTGCAATAGGGATGAATGGCAAGATTAGTGGTATCACAGGGAAAGAATTGGAATGCAAAATATCACTATTCGCAGATGACATATTGGCTTACCTTATAACTATTCAGGTCTCCCTACTTGCATTAATGTCACAGATAGAGGAGTATGGCCTCCTCTCGGGCTCAAAGTTAACTTGGGGAAGCCAGATGCTACTGGCTAAAAGCCCACTATTAGACACAAAAGGGAGCTATCTGGGCATGAAGAACAACAAGAAAAGCATTCGGTACCTAGGAATTTGGGTAACAAGTGAGTTGGGTGAAATGGCGAAGGCTAATTATGAGCCCTTCTGCACACAATTGTCAGGGGGATGTTAGAGCATATGAGGGAGGATTTGAGGACGTACTGGTCCTACCTAGAGGATTTGGCAGCACACGCCCTGAAGGTCTGTGATTATTTCTAGCCCCACCAAGATCAATTCCATAAGGCCTGAGGTCCCACCCAACATTGGGAGTCTTTTGGTCAGTCTGGAAGGACTTCATTGACATGCAAGGGTATACCTCATGGCCCTCACCAATGTCCTCAATATGGGGACCCCATTTGAGTTGGGGCAACAGGGTTTCCTGCACTCACAGAGGTGGTCAGATGTGGGCCTCGAAAGGGCAGGACAGCTTTTCGAGTGGGGGGATTCCTGGAGTGGGAAATTGTGCCGAAAAGCTGAGGGAGGACGCCATCTCAATTTTTGAATACATCCGTATCAAGGGAATCTTGACCAATCCTAAATGGGTGAAGGAGGCTTCTAGGGAATTGATGCCGGTGGAAAAGGTCCTAAACTAGTCAGTCTTGCAGAAGGGAATACTCTCCAAACTGTACAAGGCTATGAATGGTTCAGGTTAACAGGGGAGGCAAACATTCCAAAGATACTGTGGGGAGTTGTTGCGGCGGGGAGATCCCAGAGGAGGAATGGCTACATATATATAGAGTGGTCTTCAAGGGAGGGCTGTACACCTCTGTGATAGAGCACAATTTATAAATGTTAATGGGATGGCATGAGACCTGTTTAAATTGTCAGAAATGTTTCAGGGAGCCTCTCCTTCTTGTGCGACGGGATGCGGTCAGCGGGGAACCCTCACGCTTATGTGGTGGTGGTGCCCCAAGGTGCACATTTTTGGGAAAGAAATTTTGAGTTGGATGGAAGAGGTGACATGGATAGGAATGGAGCTGGAACCCCTGCGGATGCTTCTAGGATGCCTACAGAAAAAAAAGGTTTGAACAAAGGCTCCCAGAGATGTGGGAAGCCATGTTAAGATTGGCGATCATGGCCATAGCTCCATGGTGGAAGAGGGACAGGCTCCCCACGAAGGAGGTATGGTAGGGAAAGTTCATAACATGATGGTCATGGAAAAGCTCACGGCTGTGCTGAATGACTGGGTGTGAAAATGTCATGTTGGGTGGTCTGCCCTGCTACTTAACTGGGGACTGGAAAAAGGTAGCTAGGCAGAGGAATCCAATGGGTAAAATAGATGCCATGGGGTAATGGTGGGAATGTGGGAGGTTCAGGGGTGCCCAGGAGGGGAGCCGAAAGAGGCTACGAACAGACATGAGCATGATCCTCGAAACAAAGACATTTTTAGGGATACCTCAAAAAAGGAACAATAAACTTGAGTTACTATAGGGGATGGGTGGGGGCGAGGGGGATCTAGACTGTTACTGGTTAAAGGTGTTCTAGTTGTAACTGACTGTTTTTTGGTAAATGTCTTGATCTGATATAATGCCAATAGAATATTAAGTTTAAAAAAAAATGTTGTGCGAGGTTGCCTACTGGCTGCTCATGGGCCAGGACCTCAACACTTACCTAAAGGGGTGTCTTGTGTGTGCTTAATTTCAACCCTGTTCACTCACACACAGAGCGCCCCTACAAAAAGGGAAATGACACTGCCTTGGTCAGATTTACAAGTTGATTCCATTGGGCCAATGGTTTGCTCCTCTAGAGGAAACAAGTACATGTTGACTGTGACATGCTTGTTCACAAAGTGGGTAGAATGTCTTCCAGCCCCGAATTGTACGGTGGAGACACTTGCCACACTAATGAGCAATCATAACTTCTCTTGTTTCAGCTTGCCACAAAGGATTGAGTTGGACCGAGGAAGCCATTTTACCAGTGAGGTGATGGTGACGATGTGGGAGATTCTAGGGGAAAAAAGAAAACTCCACATTGCCTACCATCCGGCCTCAAGTGGGGGTAGATAGATACAACAAAACAATTTTGAGTATCTTAAAGAAGCTCATGGAAGACTCTGGACCCAGTTGGGACGTCTGATTAGCACTTGTCCACTTGTCTTCTGCAACAAAGTTTTCTCCTTTTGAGCTCTTGACCGGATGAAAAAATTGTATTACCGCAGCATCTGCTCTAAAGAATTCAGGAGCAGACACTGATAAATGTGTCCTCTACTCATGAGTACATTGACAATGTAAAGAAGCACCTACAGCATGCTTTTGCTTATGCTATCGCAATTTAGAAAAGTTGGCTGAAGGAATGAAGACCTATTATGACCTAAAGACCACCATGAAAGAATATGAAGTCGGGGATAAGGTTTACTTGTACAATTTTCAAAGTAATCAGGACAAGGAGTGGAAATTCCTCCAATCTTGGTGTGGTGCCTTTGAAATTATAGATAAAATATCACCTGTTGCCAACAAGATCTGCATCCCAAAAGTATAACAGAAAGAAGAAAAATGGGTCCACATGAATCAGTTGAATCCCCTTGTGACTCAAGGAACTGTAATGGCCATCCAAGGTGTGTTTCTGGCTGATCTGAAAATGTTCCCAATGTTTCACCTGGCTGATGCATGACCACAATGTAGGCAGTAGGTGTGAAGAGGGGAGCTGTGAAGACAATTCAATTAATGGAGCCTAAAACTCCAATTTCAAACAGCTAACCCACCAACCATATGGCAGATTTCTTTCATTTATGTATCAGTTTATAGGCAATTACCAGACAAATTTGGAGATATAAAATTCATCCCCCTGTGACTCAAGGAACTGTAATGGTCATCTAAGGTATGTTTCTGGCTGATCTGAAAATGTTCCAAATGTGAGAGTTGATGAACGGGTGGAGGGTAAAATTAGGAATATGGGAAATAATAGAAATTACAGAAAATTGCCACATGGCCGTGCAAAATGGTGCAGAACTGGCTGTCATCTTATTTAATTCCCCATGATTAACTTAAAAGGAAAATGTATAAGTTATGGCAGTTATTAGTAAAATTATGAAGGTTTGCCACACAACTAGATGTTTGCAAATATTTGACATGAGAACCAATGGGGCTTGTAAATTAAGCTGCCATATGTTTGCTTCAGACCCCTAAACCAATTCGAACTGGGAGGCTGGGTTTTGGGAGGAAAGAGAAGGGTAAATGTATAATCCTATTTGTGTGACCTCTTGAAGGGTTCTCCCCCAACATTGTACAATTGGTGGTGTCATTGCTGCTGTATAAGGGGGACTGCACTAGGAGGAAGAAGAGAGCTGCAGAAATTGACCATCAAAAGAGTTCTGCTGCAATTTATAATCTGACAACTGCAAGGAAACATCAGAGGAGATTGCTGAGAGTGCATCTGGGTGGAGCTGTCTATTGCTAGGAAGGCCTAAATGCTGCCTGTATCCTATGGTGGAAAGCAGGAGGCCATACCCCTGCCCTATCTTTCCAGATGGTACTCACATGCAGCTGGCTATCCTGAACTTTAAAAAGAGGCTCTCCTTGTAAGTAGAACTGAGCCCTGTGAAGCAAAAAGGTGGGGGAATCTGCTTGCCTTAAATCCTTTGCCTTTATAGTGGGTGGTGGAGGCAAAACTGTGTAGATCCTTATCCTACTTAACTACAAAGATTGATATGGTTAATTTCTCATTTGGTGGAACACTATTGGGTGATTTTAGTTACATTTCAAAATTAACAACGTTCTCTTCCCAGTGTGTGATGAATAACTACAGCCTATATCCGTTTTGTCCTTTTGAGCACAACTTCTTTACGGAAGAGGGGTGTCTTTGATCTTAAATCAGTCCAATCTTTTGTCCAACTTTCCCCTAATAGAATTGTGTCAGTGGAGGGGGGTCTGAAATGCAAAATTCACCAAATCATTCAAAATGTTCTATCCAACTTCTCCAACACAATCCAAAGTAGGGGGTCTGAAAAACAAACCGCTAAATCACCCTATGTTTATTTTAAACCAAATGTGTGGGTGAAATCATAATTGCCATACGTATTTGTATGATTCTTGAAATCCTACTGATAGCCTTTAAAGCCCGTAGTGTAAGTGATTTCAATCCGGCACTCACCCAAGTCAACACCTGTCATGTAATGTACAACTGAAATCCTTATTTATTTTTGTTTGAAAGTTCTTTATTCTGAACGATAACCACTCGACCCGGCCAATCTCTGTCCTATTACAAACTCTAATTTTGTTCTCAAAATCCTGGACAAAATAGCCACACAACAATTGCAATATTATGTGGAAAAACACTCGACATTACATCAGCAACAGTCTGGTTTCAGAGCATCACATAGCACGGAGACGGCCATACTGGACCTCCAAATTCACATGTTGAGTCTGGTGGACATGAGTAAAGTAGGGATTTTAATGTTGTTAGACTTAAGTGCTGCTTTTGATTTGGTTGACCATCAGCTATTAATCAAAGCACTAAGAGACAATGTTGGCTGCTCTGATCTGGAAATTAATTGGCTGGTATCATTTCTATCTGACCACCAGGCCAGAGTACACTGGGGAAGTAGTATCTCTGACCCCTGTTCCATCATGTTTGGTGTACCACAGGGTGCTAGTTTGTCACCCATGCTCTTCAACATCTACATGCGTACTCTGTGTAGCATTCTGGTGAAAACAGGAGTGTTTTTCACAAACTACACAGATGATACACAGCTTATTTTTGAGCTAGAGGGTAGTTACAGTATAGGGCGATTGATGATTGGATGCAATCCAACTAGATGTGTCTTAATGACACCAAAACTGAACTGATGTTGTTTGGTTCCAGTCACCAGCAAGCCAAACTTGGGGCAGACTTCAAGTCCTTTTAGATTAAGGAAGCTAGAATTACAATATCCTCTCAGGTTAAAACCCTCGGTATGGTGGTGAACTCTGCTGTCAATTCTGAAGCGCAGACTAACTATTTGCAAAAAAATACAGCATACTACTTACAGCTCATGAAGGCCATCAGACCTTTTCTGAATGAAGATAATATTGCTACTATTGCTAGAGCCATCGTACTGTCTAGGCTAGAGTACGGAAATGCCTTGTTGATTGGGGCGTCTGTCAAGGACTTGGCTAGATGCCAAGTCATTCAGAATGATGCAGTCAGGCTGGTCAAAAGTCTCAAGAGAAGAGACCACGTAACCAAGGACAGAATATCCCTCCATTGGCTTAGAGTGGAGGAGAGAATAAAGTTTAAATCTCTGGCATTGGTGCATAGATGTCTGTATGGCAAAGCCCCTGTCTAAAGAATAGCCTGGTTTTACATGCACTACATAGACAGCTTTGGTCCGAAGGAAAGAGATTTTTGACCGTTCGCAAGTACAAACTCAAGTCGGGGCTGGGAAGATCTTTTGTGTTGTTGGCAGCTCAGCTGCGGAACAATTTGCCAGATCCTTTGAGAATGAAAAGTAGCCACTCCGTGTTCAGAAAACAGCTTAAGACTCATCTATTTAGATAAGAAAGGAGTTTGTAGTCATCCTATGTAGTTTTTAACTCTGAGCCTCGGGCCGTTTTAGGCAGTAAGTGTTTGTCTTGTCCAAGCGCCCTGATGCCCGCGGGATACCGCCGCTATATAAGATAAAATACATGCAAACATACATACACTCATTTCACGCCCCTCTCCTGGAAATCCCCCCCCCCCCCCCCCCCAGTTCAGTTCACACTGAACTAGGAATCAGGCTGGTTTGAAAAGTTAAAATATTTATTTATTTATGTATTTACAATTTAATCACACTATGTTTTAATGGGTACACAATAATCACCAATGGGGTGATGTAACACTGAATAATCTCTTTAATACACTACGAGTAATAGTGAGCAAAACAATTCAGCACAGAAATAATACTTGTGTGTGTGTGTGTTTAGGTCAGATAGCACTGTGGTTAAAGGTTCCCCCTGCACACCCTCAACCCCCCAATAGGCAATGTAAAGAGATAGGAGGAGACAGAGCAGGTATTCAGGAATAGCAGAATTCAAACAGAATATCAATCCCAATTTCCCCCAGCAACACAAAAGAAAAACGGAATTGAGTGGCAAGCTGTCAGAATGGTTTTAAAGTTATTTTGGGATGGATTGGCAAAAACACTTAATATGGTCTAAATCTCTGAAATTGTTATCATTCTTATGGGAGCTGCTTTGGATAGTTGCACACAAACACTAGCAATGATGTAATCCCCAAAAACTATTTGAAATCTGAAAATTGAAGTAGGAAGCACTCAAAAACTGTTTTACATGTATCAGAATTTCGCTAAACGAAAATTTGTGGCAAACTTTTCACTGCGCGATAACGGGAGAACCATATGGATTTGGGATGCAGTTTTAGATGCGATTTAAATATTTTGCTGTTAGCTACAAGCAGAAGCTGTAATTATGTTTCTAGCACAAACACTAAGGAAGTTATGGATGTTTTAGTGGAGGTTGTTTTTTTCGATATATAGGCGCATGAATGGAAAACAGGAATGCACTTTTAAAATAACAAATGAGATTTCTTACACTAGAGGATGACTATGAATAAACGAATACCACACAGGAACACAGCCACTTGATCAGGGTGACTGCCTCCTTCAGATGAAATATTATCAGTGCAAATATAGTTTTAACAATACTAGTACAGGAGGAGGATAGGATGGTTTGGATGGAGAGTTCAGACAATTCAAAAGTATTTCTAACAACACAGGTTCTGAATACAAGATAGGATGGGTTTAAGATAGGGACTGACTATGGACAGTACATATGCTAGTGACACAGTTCTTTCTATGGATACTCACTACATATGTTTTTTTTAAACAGAACCGTCGGGATTCTGGTCCGTCAAGATCTGGTCAGGGAACTGGATCTGGTTTTAGGACAGACTGCTGGGCACATCGGATTGGGCAGCATCAAGGCGCTCTGGTCACCGCATGGCACCGGTCTGGATTGGATCTGCAAGGCACTCTGGTCACAGCACGGCACAGGATTGGACCAGATCTGCCCTTCTTGGTTATGAGGGAATTTATTTTCAGCAGGCAAGCAGTACAGCACAGCCCGGCTGTTTTTTTATGGAAGACATATTTACACATGAGTAACCTCTATAACAATCACATATACAGATTACATATTTTGTGTAGCAGCTACTCCTCAAAACCCCATCCTTGTGGGATCTTGTGTCTGCTTTTCACTGAATTTCACCCTTTTCATCAGGAACACAATGTCCAATTTATCAGCAAATTTCTATAAGTGTGCGCATATAACATGTGCATACGTGTATAAAGTTTCATACTTCTAGCAGAAATACATTTGATGTAAAATCACATTTTCTGCCGTTTCTTTCCAGAACATGTCACATGATCTTTCCGCCTCTTGAAATGTGCAACCAAAATTTAGATTTACAATTCTGTCACTTTTGTATTTTTGACAATTTTAAGTGGCAAGTTATAACTCTTTAAATAAAATTTTCTTTTTGAATGTTCAGCCACAGATGGCTGTTTGGTTCCGCCTCTTTTTGTCTCCCTTCAGTTCTGAAGCAGTCTCCTCCCTGTTCTCTTGGCAGAGGCCATTTTACGACTCATTTTACGACTGTCCTCACACCTAGCATTTCCTGCTTTGCAGTTTGCCATTGTTTCTTTCCCAACTGCAGACCAGGTTCTTCCCAAACCCTATAATTATCGCTTTGGTGTGATTTTCTGGTGGAAGGAGAGGCCTTGCCTCTGTGAGGAAAGCTGTTATTCCAGTTTGGTAACTTTAGCCAGCTTACTATAATTGTTACTTCTGTTGAATTTTCCCTTAGCATAAAACAAACTTGTGGGAACAAATCACAGCTAAATACTTATTCAAGATTTCAAACCATGGAATCAAAACAATTACAAGATGGGTTACTCTAAACAACAGGCCTCTTAGATTGCAAACATTTATTTCATTTTATACATGTTTAAAGTTTAATCAGGCAGGCTACTGACAGCCATCATTCAGGCGGCCCAGGGTACTGCACCCAGATTTTGACAGGTTCACAGACAGGCCACTTTTGCTGTGGAAATCCCTTGATGCTTTCAGCTTCTCAGGACATTGTAAGTTCACAATGATTTCTTACACTAAGTGAATTGTAGCACCCAGCAAGAATTGTGGATGTTTGAGGGTGTTTCGTACCGGCATTCTGCAGTTTCAGCAACAAAGAAAAATAATTTAAAGCAAGATGTTGGGGTTTCCTTTAGCAAAGCACTGTTTTTTCCTTCTGTACTCCATTTTCACATATTGTGGAGCCCAGTGACATGTTTCAGGAGTGAGATCTCTGTTACAACACTGACTACATGCATGGCAGATTGGGAAGCCATCTTTTTGTACTTTGCAAAGCACAATTTTCAGAGGTTTTGGCATGCACAAGGGTTTTGCAGCCATTTTACTATGTTTGGCACCATCAGAACACAGTGATGCTGCATGGCCGAGCAAAAGTGCTTCAAAACATCCCACAGTAGGGAAATCAAAATTGCGCAGCAGTGCATCTATAAATGTGTTAACTGATCAGCGCTAATTAGTTCTTAAAGTGAAATTTGTAGAAAGTAAGGAATCATGATTTGTGTTCTTTTCAACTCACTTTTATGATTTATTTATGGTGAGATAAAGTTATTGTGTTGTCCAACGGATAAAGTGGCGTTTGACATTTTTGTGCTAATTTCTACTACTTTTAATTTAAATAAATACAAATATATTTCTTGTATACTGGCCTGGTTTTTGGTTCATTGTTAGCTCAGGGGGCATGGTGTCTGAAGTAGGGCTGAATATAAAATCTGTTAAACAGTTTGTTGCATCACACCTTGAGTGGGGAGGGAAGGAACTCCTAGTGTTGAGGGTGACTGCTCAATAAACCCTTACAGTCCCGAAGAAAAACAATTATTTGAAAATGTCAGTTCCTTGTGTGCCTAACTTAATGTAATTATTTGTTTTAGTTCATTAATGAACTTTTACAAATAAATCATACACATTCATACAACAATAATGGCAGTAAGAACTGCATTTATATTTACTCATATTCACTTGTTGAGAGAGCTATTTAGTCGCTGCGTATTCATTTCTCATATCCTCCAGATTTGACTTTGTGGGCTTCTGCGATCTTGCCCGCTTTCCAACTTCACTGTGTTCTTCCTAGCTGCATTGTGCTTACACCACCTAGCGGCCCATGAGTCCTGTAGTTCCATTGAACTACATTTACAAGCAACACTGGCTCTCCTTAACACATCAGAGGCGTGTTAGTACTGGTGCGTTTGGAGCAGCCAGTTGTCACCGATTCTTGGCCAGGCTTGGCAGATCTTGTTTGTAGCCACTGGTATGGAGCCTGACAGCCCTGCTCAGCATCTTACATGCACAGCTGACCTGGTTATCGAAACCTTTCCTGCATTAGATGCAAATATAAGCTGCATGACTGCACAAGAGGTCTCACCTACCAATGCTGTACTTCATGGCAAATACATCCTTGCTACAGATTTGGCTGTTGGCTCTAAGCCTGTGCGTTCTTCACTACTTAACACCAGATCTCTGATCAAACATGCATTGGAAATCTGTGACTTTATCCAGGAAAATGGCATAGACCTTTGTGCAATAACTGAAACGTGGCTTCATTCAGCAGCTGATCCAGCTCTTATGATGGCAATACCCTCAGATTATAACATCCTTAGAGCTGATAACATGACTGGGAAAGGGGGAGGAGGGTTGCTCTCATTTTTCATACTTCACTTGATATTCAACAGCCGATTGTTGAGATTATTTCTGACTGTGAACTCCTGCAGATAAAGTGGCCCATTGATCCCAATCATACCTGCAATATATTTGTAATATATTGCCCTCCCAATAACATGCCAGAGTTCTGTTTACAGCTGTGTGAGCGGCTGTCTATGGATCTGAAACCAAGTACCAAGACTATTCTGTTAAAACTTAGCTTTTGATGATTTATCTGCCCCACATTCTAGAACTCTATAAACCTCACTGCCTAGTATGGGCTTCACACAGAACATGTTTAAGCCCACATATATTGCAGGCAGGATTCTGGACTGGGTAGTTACGCATGTTGTTCAAGCAGAGAAGGTGCAGGTCATACCATGTCCATGATCATATCATCTATCTATACATTTTCAAATAGCTCCATTGATGCATAGGCAGAAAAGTAGATATGCACCCAAGAAAGCCAAGTGCTGTAACCTGCGCAGGCTTACCCCAGCTTCCTTGCTTCCCTTTTTTTAACCTATTCTTAATTTTCTTGACAGTTTTGAGTCGTCCACTGAACTTGTATCAGCCTATGATGATACGATGATGGAGGCAGTTAACACACTAGCCCCTTTAAAGCAAAGATTGGTTAAATCTCAGCCCTCGAAACTGTGGTATACTCCAGAAATTCAGACACTTAAATGCAAGAAAAAACTTGCACTCAAGAGCTGGAGAAAGTTATCATCAATGGTGGATAAAGCTAGCTACTCTGTAGAAGCTAAAACCTATAAGTCTGCAATTTAGGAGACAAATAAATTATCCAATAAACAGAGAATCAAGGACTCAGCGTCAAGCTCCAAAGAGTTTGTTCAAAATTCTCAGTGAGCTGGAAGAACCATGCCCTGTAACCTTGCCAGTGATAAAAGACACTATCTGGTGTACTGATATCAAGGATTCCCTGAGGCAAAAGATTGCTAATATCAAGAAAGGACAATGTGTCAAGTCTTGTGTCAAAGAAGACCTAGCCACCCCAGCCAGACCCAAGCAATCATCTTCATCACAGCCTCACTTTAGTTTCTGTGAAATATTGGAACCCAATATGCTTGAATTACTGGTGAAAATATATTCTACCATCTGCACAGGCAATGTCTGTCCTGCCGCCATTGTCAAATCATGTGCGGTGATCTTGACACATCTCATCATCAAATTTGTGAATCTCTCTTTTAGGGAAAACAATGTCCTGGGCACTATTAAACAGGCCTGGATTTTGCGTCTCCTAAAACATCTTCCCTGTATCCCACCCTACGTAGCAACTATCACCCAATTACTAATTCCCCCTTTCTTTAGAAAATTCTTCATAAGGTGGTGTATCAACAAATTCAAAAGTTCTTAGAATTACATAACATTCTTGACTCTAACCAATCAGGTTTCAGAAGCAATCACAGCACAGCAACTACTCTTCTTAATCTAAAAACATCCATTCTTCAGCAAGAAGACAAAGGTAAAGCATCTCTTTTGATGCTATTCGATCTTACTGTGGCCTTTGACCTTGTTAATACTCCATCCTAGCTTCCAGGCCACAAGAGACTACCTATGTCTCTAGTGAGGTGTCTAGTTGGGTCCTGTCCCTCCTCTCAAATTAAATGGCGAGATTCTTTCATGGAGACTTTATGGCAGAGGACTATGGACTATGTTGTGGAATGTGGGGTACCACAGGGCTCCTGTGTGTCCCCAACGCTCTTTAACATCTTTATTCTCCATCTCTTCAGTTGCCTGGATGTGGAAGGCGTTGGATACGTATCCTATGCAGATGACACTCAGTGTCTTTTTCCTCTCTCCGGTGACTATGACCTTGACTCACAGACCATTAATAACACCTACAATTGTATTAATCAATGGATTAATCAAAACGGCCTGGTATCAACAATGGAAAGACAGAGATTATGCTGGTAGGCACAGCCTCCAAGCTGCACAAAATGTATCCTGCCTATCCCACTTTTAAAATTGCTGACTGCCATCTAATAACACTCCCGAAAGTTAAAACTGGAGTCCAAACTCACAATGAAAGAACATGTCAGCAACCTCATGTCTCGCGCCTCCTATTATGTCAAGTTAGTTGTACAGGTAAGACCATTCCTTGATATAGCTGACAGTGCCACACTAGCTTGTGCAATTATCGGCTCTCGCTTGGACTACTGTGCCAGTCTCCTTCAGGGCACTGGAAAGATGGAGCAGAATCGACTACAGGTAGTCCAAAATAATGCAGTCAGGGCTGGTCTTCGCAAAAACGGAACATGTGTCTGCAGGAAGAAGGATACCGCACTGGCTGCCAGTACAGAAGCGGATTCTATTTAGGACACTGTGCATTGCTCATGTATGTCCTTACAGGAAATGCCTGGCATATTTGACCAAAAGGATAAGGTGGCTGTAAGTTAAGCGAGCACTACGAGCCAACAAATACCTTCTGCTAATCTATCCCATGGACAAAATGGCTGCTTCTCAGTGGCAGCACCCCATCTATGGAACACCTTTCCCCCTGATCTAAGACTATGTGGGGCGAGTATCAATCTTTAAGTGTAGATTGAAGACCCTTTTGTTTGAATAATCTCAGTATACTTACTCAGTTCTATTTCCGTCTGATTCTCTGGCCTGATTCTCAGTTTTTTTGTTTTATGGTGTTTGTCCTGCCCCCGTGCTTCTACGCCCATGGGTGTAGTTCCAGCGTGTTACAAAAAATTAAATAAATAAATAATGATCATCACTTATAGGCACTCAGCCTCAATTACATTTTGGGTTAAAATTCAGTTCTAAAAATAATTCTAAAATGAATAGATCATGAGTTAAAATACATTTCTCATACGTGCATAATGAATTTCACCTTTAACTATGCCCTACAATAATACAGTACAATATGATAGTTCACAATGTGTTACAAGGCACTGAATCTTATTGTACATTATTGTTGTATTTCATTGTGCCTAACAGTCCCACTGTGTTGTCATTTTGTGGTTCTGTCTATGTGTTCTGGAGCCTCAGGGAAGGAGGGCCCAAGCAGCTGTACTTATTTTGGCTACTACACAGCATCATATTTCTTACTTTCATGCCATTAAAATATGCACTTTGTCTTGTGCGTATGTTACAGGCTGCCCTTTGATGCCTGCTGTCACATTAACTGCAGACTTTAAACCTATGCTTTACAGCAGGTTACAGCCATGTTGCCTTTTACTCTGGTTTCATCTGTGTTAGCACCTTGCTGACAGAGGAATTGCTAACATTTCAGTGCAGTTTAGTGTTTCAGCTCCCCTCTAGCTGCCGCCCCATGAGATAAAACAGCATTCCTTTGTATGCATTCTTGTTTAAGTAACACAAGGATGCTGCAGACTGTGTCCACCTCCCTAACTGTAGGCAAGGTTGGCCCAATCATACTGAACTGGAACCCCATCAGCCCTGAGAAATGTTTAGCTGGGACCTGTGAGCGAACACTAAGACTGCTCTTTGTTATTCCACTGTTCCTGATGGTCAGCAAGGAGGGATGAGGGTGTGTGTATTGTGGCTGGTGTGAAGAGATTAGAAAGGTGTCAGACCAGAAAACGGCAGGGCCCACTCAACCTTTACGCATCATCTGAGTACTAGATCCTGCTCCGATGAGCACTAGATGGCTAAATGTAGGGCGAGAGGCCTTGTAAAGCTTCTGGATGGGTCTGCCAAATGCCCAAACCAATGTTACATTGTGCACACAGGGGCACGTACCTTGGTCCTTTGCGCTGTGATTGTCATCAGCTGCCTCTGAACCCAGGCTCGAGTGACAAACGCCTGACAAGAAGTGCACAGCCCCCGCCAGGCTTCTCCATTAAATAGCCACTGGAGGCTGGGCTGGTCGTACTATTAAGGGGTGATCACACATTAATCTCGACAGGCGTGTTCACGCCTGACGAAAAGAGCCAGGGATGGCATTGCAAGGAGGAGTGGGAGCCACCAATGATGTAGACACCGGGATCCAAATTGGGCCGCCTAGGCAGTTACACAGGCATGTATGTGCATAAAGGTGCACTGCAGGGCCACCATACACACTGCTCTGCTATGCTATGGAGCACAACTGTGAGTGACCTGCAGTGTGTCTTTTGGGGGTTGGGGTGTTGGGGACCCAATATTGATATTATTAAATGGGCAGAATCTTGCTACATTGGTGCATAGCAGGCTTCAGTAGCATCTCAGTTTAACCTGCAGCCCCACAACGTCCAATTCTAGTAGTACATCTAGGGGATAATGCTGGTTATGTACGTGGAGGCAGGGCAGGCAGTTCATTTAGACAGAACATTGATGAGATCTGTTATGATGCACTTGTACATGGCGTGAGGCACTCGCTGTGGCTGCGTGCTGTGGAACTCTTGATGGAACGTTGGGTGCAGGGAGATTGACGGTTGGTGATTGGTGTGATGATGGCGGTGGCTGCCTGACGTGTTTATGTACAGCCCCTAATAAAGGAGTTGTAACCCATACCATTGTGCAATTTAAATACCACGACATAGTGGAGACGAGGGACCACGTCGTGTGTGGGCCTGTACAGACGGAGGACGGCTGGACAGCAGCAGGTGGCTGAGGACTGAGTCCCCAGGTTGGTGAGGCCATATGGATCATGCTCCTCTAGCAGGGAGCGAAGTAAGCTGGAGGGAGCAGTGTTGGTAGGGAGCGGTGTTGACAGGAAGGTTACATTGGGTGAAGGAAATGCCTGAGGGGCATGGAATAAGCATGGTGGCCACACAAGGGCTCCCGTGATTCAGTGAGGTGTGTTGGTAATACATTACGTTGTGTGGAGAAGGAAATAAAGGCCTGGGGCGTGTGCAGTAAATATTTTGGCCACACAAGGGTAACAGTAGACCACTTATTGGCCTTTCAGCAAGGTTAACTGTGAAACCAGCATTTGTGTCTATACCTGGCTAGCCTCCTGCGAAATGCGGTATGTGGATTAGTGCGTTTGAGACCTATTTAACAGCCAGGGATGGAGCAACGTATAAACCAGAGAAGAAGGCTTAATTGTTGGTTAACGCACTGGCATTGGAGGGTCAAGCTGTGTTTCACCATTTGCCCAAGGTACAATTGGATGGTTAAGAAATTGATGAGTATGAGGAAGCTGTTCTTCACTTGAAGAGGCATTATGTGATGCAGAAAAAAATTATTTTGGAAAGACACCACTTTTATATTCACCAGCAATGTGCTGATGGGTTGGTTGAGGAGTATGTGGCTGCCTTGAGGATATTGATAATAGACTGTGAATTTGAGTATTTGATTGATCAACACTTAAGAGACCAGATTGTGGTGTATTGCAGCAATAAAATGATACAAGAAAGGTTGTTAAGCTGCAGGGACCAGACGTTGGAGCAGGTGGTATACATAGCAAAGAGCATGGAGGTGTCTGCCAGTGTAGTAAAGGTGTTGGACAGGCACAGTGGTGAAAACCCATCATGCTCATATGTGAATGAGAGATCATCAAGGGTACCTGCAAATGGAGGAGGAACTAGTGCAAGAAGAGGTTGATGAGGTGACATGCATGACACCAGAGAGTGTTATTGTTGTGGGAGTGTTGGACACATTGCATCCAGCAGGATGTGCCCGACAATAGTATATGTCGAATGTAGTGCATGTAAATGCATAGGACACATTATGAAAAGATGCCATTAGAGCAGAGGTGGCAGTGTAAACCTTGCCGTGGAGGTTGAGCTAGAACACAACAGGAATGTGGAGAACATTCTACTGATGGTTGGATCACCGTGTGCCACTTCAAAAATTAGAAAAGTGCCTTGATGCTTAGTTAAGATGTGTGGTAAATACATATTTTGGAACCACAGTGAGTATAATATCTCAGGAGATTTTTTCGAAGTTCTTTGACAATAGATAAAATTGTGAAGATTGGCATGCACCACATCTGGACAGAACTGTGAGGATTAGAATGCATTGGATCTAGATGGAGTTGTGGAGATCAGCATGTGTCACATCTAGATAGTGATGCGACTAACCAACCCTACTAAAAAAGCTCACACCTCTGCATACACCTCTCAAACTCTGAACTATACACAGTCATACCTTTAAAACACAACAAATTTCATGCACATCACGACACTGGAACAACAGTACAAACCACACATAGGCTCGCACAACAGCACATGAATGCTATCAACCAAAAAACAAACCTAAGCTGAGTGAACAGTGTAAACCGAACTGAAGCTGCCAATAGCACATCACAACTCTCTCACTCTTTTCTCCCGCTCAGTCCTACTATTTACCCCCCCCAAAAAAACCTGTTTCTTTACAGATTTTCCAGAGTGCCAAGGGACCATGCAGGTGGTAATAGCGCACATTATAAATAACCTTTAACATAACATAACATAACATTACATACAATGGGTTTGACAAGATCCCAGATTGCACCTGAGCAGAATGAGGGGAAAAGAATATCATTACAAGGGTATTTCCACATGGAATTGGAGTTCTCAGGAAGCTTTCCAGAAGACACAATTTATGTAGCCATTAAAGGGATAAATGTGCATGGGTGATTAACTCAGACATGGTTGGGGTTTGGTTTTAGATCAGTGCAGTGGTGAGCAAATACCGCCTATATCTTACAAGAGTGAGCTGAAGAGGATCTTACAAAATCACAAGGCAGTTTTTGAAGATAGGCTTGATAAAATGGAAGCACAATGCTGTACCAATCAGACAATTAGTATATGATGTACCTTTCAATCTATGAAAGGAACGTGCAGCTTATTTGGACAGCATGGTAGAGGAGCAGATAATCGAACCCATTGAGTCATTTGTGTGGTTATCGCTGGTGGTGGTGGCAAGAAAGACAAATTGAGACATTCGCCTTTGTCTGGACATGAGGGGGTAAAATGCAAATATCTGGTCGAACTGCCGAAACCTCAAAACCTTATACCGAAAGTGGCGAAATGCTAGATGTTTTTCTACTCTGGATTTAAGCGCAGCGTACCACCAGATCCAATTGCATCCAGAGTCCAGACCATTGACAGTTTTTATGAAGCCGGAAGGGCATTTTACTTCAAGCGTATGCCTTTTGGACTGGTGTCAGCGTCTTCTGATTTTCAGCATGTGATGCATGAGATGTTCAGAGGCTTCAAAGTACTGGTGGCTTTTCAAGATGATTTGTTGGTTTATGGGTGAAAAGAAAGTGAACATATCAGCATCCTTTTTGAAATATAGGATAGGTTGAATGAGAGAGGGATGATGTCGCAGAGAGCAAAGTTTGTATTTTTGAATGCTTTGGTGGGTTATTAAGGCCATGTGATATCAGCTGATGGGGTACAACTAAGAGAAGGATTAGTTACAGCCATTATGCAGGCTCCAAACCCTCAAGAAAAGGAAGGTTTGTGATCATTTATGGGGTTGAGTGAGTATTACTCAAGGTTTGTCCCTGGATATGCCACTTTGGTGGAGCAGTTGAGAGAGTTGTTGCACAAAGGGATGAAATATCAGTGGAATGATGTGAGAGAAAAATGCTTCATGATAATTAAGAAACATATTGGTGAAGCACCCATCTTGAAAGTGTTCTGAGAAGGTACACTCTGTGTGATTACCATGGACGCAAGCACATGCGGATAAGGAGTGTACTATGGTGTTTGCTTCGAGCACATTGAGGAAAGTTGAACAGCAATATTCAGTGATGTTAAAAGAAACTCTTGCTTGTGTGGGCTGTTAAACATTTAAAGTCTTATGTGTGTGGAATGTTTTTTACATAGGAACCTTTGTTGAAAGTTTTAAAAGTCAGGGGTTCTGGTAAATGGACCCTGAGGTTGACTTTTTTGACTTTTAAATTACACAATTATGTATACGTACAGAGGGTAGATCCCCCCTCTTCCTGAATGTACTGAAGATAGACCCCACCCCTCCTCAAACCAAATGCAGATAACTTGACAGGATGATCAATAGTTCAGAGTGTGCAAAAATCAGACTTGTAGGGCTTAAAAGGGCAAGAAAACACATTTTAAGGGTTACATGTATTTTTTGGGGTCAGAATGTCTTGTGCAATAGAGAGTATGTCAAGTAATACATGCTTATCATAGTTACTAAAGATATTGATGCAAATCTGAGCAGGTCCCAAGTTCTGATCAATAATAGGTTGGGCCACCATTTTGTGATAAGTAGGCATATTCAGGCAATTTCTAAGATGGTGGACTTTTGCAAGTCACGATGATGTCAGTCTATAACTTTTTCATAGACATTCATGAAGAGTCCACTGGTGTAGAATGAGCTAGGTGAAACCTGTTTAGAATAGTTTTGAGTGACAGTTAAGGCAACCAACCAGGGATTGAAAAAGGGGTTGTCCTCAAGTACCAAGGCCAATCAGGATGTTTTATGTTAATTACTAAATTACCTCACTTTTTAAGACTGTGTGCCTCATTACACGGTAGGCGGAGGACCAAGGTGCTATTAACACCTTGGTCCATGCTGGTAAAATACCAGCACCGCCTTGGTGGAAAGGGGAATTACCGCCCTATTCCAAGGTTGGCGGGGCAGTAATTCCCTCTTCCCCCATTGCCCTTCCCCATTCCCATTTTTGCCCCATAGGGCATAATGGGAATGGGGAAGGTGCTAATTACGGTACTGTAAATTGCGGTACCGTAATTAGCACCCTGGTCCCTTTGCGGGTTGGTTTTTAACGCCTGCTAAGTAGCAGGCGTTAAAGTACCTAACCGCAAAGGGACCTCGTAGCAAAGCTTTAAGGGTTAACGGTCACTGGTACCATTACCGGTGACCGTTAACCATTACTGTCTTCCGTGTAATGAGGCCCTGTATATAAGGGACTGAAAGCAGGAGGGGGTTGCGAGTTGCTGTCAAACTAGAAATTATATCGTGCCTCCTATTGCTATGAATATATGTATATTGGCCTACGCTAAGCTGCTAACAGGCTGCTTATAAACTACATGTGAATAAACTCGCATTGCAAGGTCCTGACCTTAGAATCTATGTAAACGGCCATTTTGGGTCAAGCCGCCATTTTAGGTTTTCTTGCTCTATAAAGTCAGCATGTGAGCTAAAATGGTGGCCTATGTTATTCAGAACAGAACTCGATTGTCATGACCTCTGTACAGCTAATGTATAACTTGCCTGCAGGCCACTTGTTAGGGTCATGAGCTGAGACCTTGTCCTTCTGCTAACCTGTGTGTAATGGATTACCTGTATCACCGAAACTGATCTATAATTGAATGAGAACACCTGCTTAACTATATTGTATAAATTAAGTCCCGCATTGTAATGTTAGGCCTAGAGCATACATTATTACCATTTCTTCTTGTTAATGTATAAACCTAAGATGAACTAGATTTGACCTGGCAAGGGACCCTAGAGCAGTAACTTATTTATGGAATGGTTAACCCAAAGGAGGGCTGAACAGCAGGCTTGAAATGTATAAAAGCCTGACTGTTTCAATGAATTTTTGCACTCACTGAGCACACCGAACCACGCCAGAGTTCGCTGTGTTGTACTGAGGGTCGATAGCTATCTGAATTTTGTTCTGTTCTTTTGTAACTGGATTCAGTATAAAATAAAGTGCTTTGTATGTTCCTTTGTAACCTGTGTTTGGTGTGTTTCCTTTTTGGTTACCCTGCCTCATATTATTTCCTTGTTTTCACATTGCTGAGTCTTCGACTGTATGCTTTATGCTGCCTGCCTTCCTGTACACTGGAAGAATAAAGTTATCTTTTGAAATCCAGCCTGAGCCTTTTCCTGCTTTCATACTTGGTCTCAAGAATGCCTTTCCTATTCCAGGGATGCTAAAGACTAGAGATGGTGTTGGGACCCTATCTTCATATATACATTGGAATATGTACAGGAAACAGGAATGTAAGAGCTGATTTTGTGTCACAGTTGCCGTTACCCGATAGTGGGTTTGAGGATAAAGGAGAGGAAGATATGGAGATGGTGACATTTATAAGTTATGGAAAGAATGTGGTTCCCAGTGATGAGTGGAAATGTGTGATGGAACAAGATGAATTATTGATGCCGGTGGAACATCATGTGTTGAATGGTTGGCCTACAGAGCGTGGTTTGGACAGGGTGTTACAGGTTTATGCAAAGATTCAAGAGGAGTTGTCAGTAGCAGATAGAGTGCTTATATGTGGTCAGAGAACGGTACCTCCATTTGGTGTTTGAGCATGGTTATTGAGAATGGTGCATGAAGGCCCTGGTGTGTGTATGCAAACGAATAGGCGGTTGAGTGAATGTTATTGGTGGCCAGAAATGGACAAAGATTGTAATTGGATGGCGGACAGGTGTGGTGTGTGCCGAACTGCAGACAAAAGGATGCAGACTAGAAAGGTACCTTTGCAGATTGTGGACTGGCCCACAACACTGTGGGGCAAGTTAGCAGTAGATATTATAGGTCCCATGCACAAGTTGTACCCAAATGAGCATTATGCACTGGTTGTTGTGGATTATCCCTCTCTGTGGTTTGAGGTGGTATTTATGGCTGTTCCAACTAGGGCCAGTGTGATCGAGTATTCATGTGATCTATTTTAAAGAGAAGGTACTCCTGAGATTTTAGTGATGGACAATGGTGTTCAGTTTACGTCAAGAGAAATGCAAATGTTTCTGAGTGAGATGGGAATCAAAAGTTGTAGATTGACCATATACCATCCCCAGGCTAATGGTTTGGTTCAAAGAGTTAACAAAACAGTTAAAGGATGTATTCAGTATGCCATAAATAACCATGTGTCTTTGAGTGAAATGTGGGGATATCGTACCACACCCAATGTTGTGACAGGGTTTTCGCCTTTTGAATTGCTAAGAGGGAGGAACACAGTATTACATTTGGTGTCTGCCTGGATTGCTCAATTGGTGGGATCGTATATTTCCGGTGGATTGATGAAAGAGCGCAATGGAAGAACAAGTTGCACTTTGACAGTCGGCAATTAGTCTAAGATAGTGACTTTCAAGTTGGAGATGTTGTGCGGGTGAAAACACCCTTCACAGTTACTAAAAGCAATTCACAGTAGTTTGATCCGAACGTGCTTACTGAGACCACAATCTGTGCTGCAAAGGTTGGCAAGAATGGGTGGTGGAAACAAAATAACATTGGTGCGATGAGTGAGGACAGAGATGGCATGCTTATACGAGACTTTCAAGCTGAATAAATTAGCCAAACAGGGTCAGTGCCAAGTGTGTGTGGTGAAGAACACCAGAACATTGATGGCGCAGGGATAAGTCAGCTGCAATGTGAGGTGGCCATGAAGGAAGATGCAACACTGAATAGGAAACATTCAAGAGATAATCTCAGACATAATGTCGGCTATCCGAATAGGTTCATGGATTATGTGTGTTATGATGAGAACTGTTTGTAAAGTTTGGAAGTCTCATAGTTTAAATATTCTATTGTTAATCTGTTAAAGGGGAGATGTGTTAGGATGCACTATTCCATGGCCCTCATAAAGGAGTTGTAACCCATACCATTGTGCACTTTAATTTCCCCAAAATGCACTTAAAATGTTTTTTTCCCAGCTAGCTAATGATATTTAAGAGAGAGTAGTGTCTGGAGGTCACTGTTATACTTCATGCCAGTGTAGTGCCTCTGAAATAATGATAGCGCAGGGCCAGAGCCAGGCAGAGGTACTGCACGACACCAGTCATACGCTGAAACCTGACAACAGGAATTCACGTTTACCTCACGCTACCTCCATGCACGCACCCTCCTCCCCAGCGCAGAAAGGGACGTGCCAGCCATTACACTGAGCTCTTAATAGGAATAATTTTGATTTGCATTTTCATAGGAGTGTGCGCTGTTGATGTGTCACAATATGGAACTGTAACTAACACGTGTTACCTAAGAAAACAGGATTTATCAAACCGGATATTAAATCATGCCTCTTATTACAGACGATTTGTAGGTGTATTGGCCTACGCCAAGTTGCTTAAGAATTGTACCCGAATAACTCTCTGCGGCAAGGTCTTGACCTTAGAAATTGATGTAAGCCGCCATCTTGAATCAAGCCTCCATTTTAGGTTAGAAACTGCCATTTTGGGGTTTTATACAAAGTCACCCTGTAATCTAAAATGGCCGTCTCGTGTGTCCTTTTTCTTGACTTAACCTCTCCAACCTCTGTAGGGGAGTTAATGTCCAACCTGCCCTCAGGCTACATGTTAGGGTCATGCAGACCTTGCCCTTTTTTGACCTCGGGAGCAGGGAATTACTTGAATTAGCAATGTTAAACTACAAGTAAACAAGAACAGTAATGCTATCCGAATATAATATGCAAAACATTGTTTGGTCTGTATTAAAGCAATATATAAAGAGTGTAAATGTTAAATTGAAGAATAATGGAGTGTGTTAGTAAATGTATTGAAAAAGTAAACCACAAGCACGGGATATGTAAATTAGGAAAGTGAACCTGGCGCGACCCTAGCCCAGTGCATGATTAACCTGTAAAGGGGCTGGACATCATTTTACAAATTGTATAAATGCGTCAGTCTCCAGCTAGGAAATTCCCTCACTGCTCATATTGAACCCTGCTGGTGGTCTCTGTGATGTATTGACGGCCAAATAGCTATTTGTGTACTTTGTTGAATACTGTCCAATTTTGTAATACAGATTCTGGGAATCTTTATAAGCCCGTGTCGGTGTATTTTCCTTTGCTCGGTGTAAGAGCCGTAATATTGTATTTTTTCCTGATTCCACAGATGGCGCCCGAATAGGGACCCTCAAGATTGACTTCGTCTCGTTGAAGGTTGGCTCGGCTATCGGACCGGGATCGGACGGTGTCAACAGAACCGGCCACTCTAAGACGAGAAGTGAATTCCTCGACGAAACTGCACGGTCCGATCCCTGGACGGTGAGCTGTAGCCCGAGACGACATCTTGACGAGGGTCCATATATTTGAGGTGGGTAAATTTGCCAAAAATCACCAGACACGTGGGCCCTTTGCATTGTCCTTAGTAACCCGATCGGGCCTCCCAGTCCTTTGGTCAGGTGAATCGCGTCCCGATTCTTAATTTAACCCTGACAAATTTGAATTTGGAGCATTGTACTTATGAGCACAATTATTTAACCAGGTAACACCAGAACTTTGATATGCCTGGGAAATTGTCTGCCTGCTTTAGGGCATTTTTCCGCAGTGACAGACAATCTTTGGAAGATAGCCGTCCCGCACCACAAGAGGGGTCGCCGGCATGTACTATGTACTGTAAGAAACGCTTTGGTAGTATAGCATTTAATGACATTTGGCAGAGACAAACCAGACATAATTCTAATCTTCGGTGGCCAACCAATGGTAGTTTTGAAATCCCTTGTATAGAATATTTAGAGTCTGTATTAGTAAAGAAGAAGGCTAGGCCTGCAGCATTTGACGCATTGCACAGTTGGAAAATAGAAGCTTTGCAGCAACAAAAGAGTAGAGAGAAACATATGTGTCGACATATGACGAGTGTCGAAAAGGCATGGTTATATGATCAAAATAAACAATTGGAGTCAGTTAGGAACACAAACAGGGCATTTCAATTACGCATTCAGAAAATCTACCCTTCAAAAGATTTTCATACGTCAGACGAATTGATTAATAAACCTTTGCATGAACGAAGGCCTGTTGCCTCCGCGCCACCTCCATATGTCCCTCCTCCTGGCGCTTTGCCCCTTCCTGTTGTAGTTCCCCCTCCCATAGTTCCTCCGGTCCTCCCTGTTGTTCTTCCAGCCGTCGCCCCTTTGCCTGCCCCCTTGCCTTCACCTGTTGTTATTCAGAATGTGCCTACTCTTCCTCTTCCAAGTGATCCTGCATCGCTTGTAGTAGACCAGGGTGCAAGAGTTGTGACTCGTAATACTGTGTCGCCAGATAAGAGGAGTGAATTGACTGCTTGGGCTAAACATTGTATGGAGAAGGGTGAACAAGCTGATGTTTTTTCCACAGTCGAAAATTTAAAAGATATTCCTAAGAAAAATGTTTTTATCAAAGGATTAGGGACTCATTTAACTATAATGTGGAATAGACTAAATGATGTAGATTTCCCACAAGGGTTACGGGATTTGAACGCCTTAGCGTTGTCCAGAGATACTGCGGAGAAGGTATATGAGCATGTTGAGAGGATTTTTGAGTATAGGAAGGAGGTGGAAGAGTTACAGAACGAGGAAGTAGATGGTGATGGTTTATTTACTATGTATTTACAGAAACGGTTTTCTCCTCGTCGAGAATTAAAAGGTGAGGAAGCACGAATTTGTACAAAGGACGTGATAAGATGGATTTCCGATATGTCGATAACTCCAGAAGAAGTATATGACACATACAGTCAATATACGTTAGAAATGCAAAAGAAAGTGATACAGGTGTTGGTAGAGCACCTGCAGAATGAGTGTGTAAGAAGAAAGATTTGTTGTCCCGCAGAATTGTTGAGTGTTTATAAGAGAGCTTTCCATTGATACTTCTTCGACTGCCTTAGCGCTTGATTTGGCTCTGTTGCTTGGTAAGCGTTTGGAGCTGCCTACTTCTCAGTTGCCTATGAGAGAGGTCCCTCCGACATTTGTCCCAAAAGTTGAGATTGCGGCTGATGCTGCACGAGGTATAGTAGCCGGAGAAATTCCTGCACATTATGTTTCACAGTTTGTTCACGTCCCATTTTCAAGACAGGAAGTGAACACCATAAAGCAATCTATTCCTGATATACGAAATAATCCGACCGGATTCTATAAAGAAATGGAGTCGGTCTTACAGTCGTCGGTATTCACTCTAAGTGATATTGACCTATTATTTCCCATACTCCTGCCAGTTGATTTGTGGAAGCAGATTAGGACGATAGATGACATACCTGGGTTGGGAGATACATGGGATAACATGACTAGGCTGGACAGAGAAAGACCAGCTGGCGAACGACCACCTCAAGTGATATTAACCTTGCCTGATAGAATTATTGTAAAATTTAAAACTATGGTTCCAGAAAAAAGAATCATATGGGACAAGCTTACAGCCTGTGTCGAAGGAAAGTCTGAGGGTGCTACCGATTTTTTCAATCGGTTCGAGCAGGTATTCTCGGATTTCAGTGGACAAGACCTGGGCACAGAGTCAGGGAAAAGGTTGTTTGTCGACAAATTTGTACGTGGATTGCTGCCTGACATCCAGTTACAGATTATGTCCTCTGAAAGTCCCAATCAGAAGTATTGCATATGGCTCAGTATTATCAAAATCGTGTAAACACTGAAAAAGAGAAGCTTGAGAAAAAAAAGGGTGACTTGAAAACTAGAGGGGGTAATCAATTTAGAGCTCAGTACATTCCACAGGGAAGTGCGCCCTTGGCTCCGGTAACCATTAACCAGTGTGCCTATTGCCGGCAGGAAGGCCTCTGGCGCGCACAATGTCCGACCTTACAGCAAAGGTCATTTGGCAACATGGGTAGACGATCCAGAGGTCGCCCAGGTGCAGGGGGCCCTGGCAGAGGTCAGTTTGCACCAGAATCACAGCAATCTCCTTCACAGGATAAGCAAGTTTCGAATTTGTATAATAGAAACATTTTTCACCACCCTTCTGCCGCGTACCTCTCCGAAGAACTTCCTTTTGATATTATTTTTTTCCACTGGGATTGCCCGAAGCAGGATTTGGATCCTACGCCTATTCCCGTTCATCAGAAAGGCCCCTACGTTGAGATGGCGGTGGAAAATATGAAGCATCTATTTTTAGTAGATACGGGAGCACAGAAATGTTCCATTGACCATTCACGGGTTCCAAATATTCCCCTGTCAGGGCAATCCAACGTTTCCGTAGGGTTTTCAGGCACACCTGTAGTTTGTCCGGTCTCTTTGCCGGTACCGATAACACTGGGTCCCTTCACGGAACAGTGTCCATTTTTACTTGCCACAAACTGTGGGGAGAACTTGCTGGGGCTAAATTTGTTGAAGGCATTACACGCAGTAATTCATTGTTCTCCGGGTGGAATTCGGCTAACAATTTCACCTCAGCAATCACTCGCCTCTCAGTTTTTGACTCGACCTTTACCGCCAGAATTTAGTAATGTTCCAGAATGCTTATGGGCAATTGATGATAATGATGTGGGCATTCTCCAAATTGAACCTGTTAAAATTATTTTGAAACATGGAGTAAAATTGCCTCTCATCCCGCAATATAAGATCTCAGTTGAAGGCGAACAGGCTTTGAAATGTATAGTTTCTGATTTTGTACATCGTGGAGTAATTGAGGAGATTACGGGTAGCATATGTAACAGCCCCATTTTGCCAGTATACAAAAAAGGTGATAATTTGATTTCCTTTCGTTTTATAATTGATTTACGCGCTATTAACACAATTGTGGCTCCTCAATTTCCTATTGTAACTGATGTTACAATGATGTTAACCATGATTCCGGCTTCTGCCACTCACTTTAGCGTTGTTGATCTTAAAAACGCATTTTTCAGTATTCCTATACACAAGGATAGTAGGTATTTGTTTGCGTTTTCCCTAGGTGGACGCTCGTTTACATTCACTCGTGCACCACAAGGGTACACTGAGAGTCCAAGTATTTATAGTAGGGCATTGAAAGAGCAGCTTGATACCCTCGAGTTGCCTACTACTTGCACGTTACTACAGTACGTAGATGACCTCCTCTTGGCTGCTGATTCTGAGATTGCCTGTAAAGAAGGCACCGTGTTGTTGCTTTGTCATCTAGCAAAACATGGCCACAAAGCTTCACTTAAGAAATTCCAATATTGTTGCCAGGAGGTCGCCTATTTAGGCTATCTCCTGTCAAAGGAGGGAAGACGGTTGACACCTGAATGAATAAAGACCATTTCTGGTATGCCTGTCCCAAATACGCAAAAGGAAGTTAGAGCCTTGATAGGTATGGCTTCTTATTGTAGATTGTGGATCCCGAATTTTTCGTTAACGATTAAACCAATGCTGGCTTTGACAAAGAAGGGCATTTCTTTGCCATTGCCATGGACCTTGGAACACCAGACAGCATTCGATTTGCTCAAATCCGCGCTGTGTTCGGCGCCGGTTTTAGGAACTCCGAATTATGATAAGGCCTTTGTATTGTTTGTTCATGAACGTGATGGATGTGCTTTGTCTGTGTTAACGCAGGAACATGGAGGGAAGAATAGGCTGTGCGGCTACTATTCCTCCGCCCTTGATCCTGTAGCATGCGCTTTGCCAAGATGTTTGCGCGCTGTTGCTGCTACTGCTGCATCTGTAAAACAGAGTGAGGGAATGGTCTTAGGTCATGCGTTAACCCTAATGGTACCTCACTCTGTAGATATTCTATTGAATAGAACTCAAACGCAATACCTCACTTCTGCACGATTGACAAGATATGAACTGATCTTGTTTGCTCCCCACATTCAAATTCAGAGGTGTTGCATATTAAATCCGGCTGAACTTTTACCTGTCTCACAAAATATTGTCGATGATGACGATACGTCACACGATTGCCTTTATATGACAGTACAAGAGACTAAAGGCAGAATCTATTTGGAAGACACGCCTTAGAATAGCCCTCAAGGAGAGCTATTTTGTGATGGCTCTTGTTTTAAACTTCCAGACGGTACATCCACGGCTGCTTATGCTGTCACTACTTTAAGCACAGTTGTGGAAACTAAAAGAATTATACATAACTCTGCGCAGGCCGCAGAAATTATAGCGGTAACTCGAGCTTGTGAGCTTTCTGAAGGGCGTACACTGAATATATATACTGACAGTCAGTATGCCTTTGGGGTGGCCCACGATTTCGGTAGACTTTGGAAAGAATGAGGTTTCTTGACCTCGCACGGAACGAAAATCCAGCACGGCACTTTAATAGTGCGATTGCTTTCAGCACTTGCATTGCCTGTTCAGTTAGCTAACATAAACAGGGTAATTCATAGAATTCAGCGCACAAGTAGCGCACGCGGCTGGCGCACAGCGTGCGCGTGCGATAGTCTGCGCCAGCCGCGTGCGCCAAAACCGAATCCGGCGCACAGCGTATTCATGGATTTTAGCTTCCCCAGGCAGCCGTGGCGCACAGTGGTGCAGCGACTCGCTGCAGCGCCAGTTACGCCCCCAGGAACGCCCCTTGCGCTGGGAAATCTCATAAAAATCCCAAACCAGCGCAAGGGGCTGCGTTAACCCTGAACCATCACGGCAAGCGGCCCATGCGATTTTCAAGGGTGCGCGGGAAGTTTCACACGTCAAATCCCAGGCTGCGTCCATTTCAGGGGTGCGCGGGAAGTTTCACACGCGAAAAGCTAGGCTACGGGAATTGCAGGGGTGCGCGGGAAGTCCCACACGCGAAAAGCCAGGGTACGTCCATTACAGGGGTGCGCGGGAAGTTTCACACGCGAAAAGCTAGGCTACAGGAATTCCAGGGGTGCGCGGGAAGTCCGACACGCGAAAAGCCAGGGTACGTCCATTACAGGGGTGCGCGGGAAGTTTCACACGCGAAAAGCTAGGCTACGGGAATTGCAGGGGTGCGCGGGAAGTCCCACACGCGAAAAGCCAGGGTACGTCCATTACAGGGGTGCGCGGGAAGTTTCACACGCGAAAAGCTAGGCTACGGGAATACCAGGGGTGCGCGGGAAGTCCCACACGCGAAAAGCCAGGGTACGTCCATTACAGGGGTTCGCGGGAAGTTTCACACGCGAAAAGCTAGGCTACGGGAATTCCAGGGGTGCGCGGGAAGTCCCACACGCGAAAAGCCAGGGTACGTCCATTACAGGGGTGCGCGGGAAGTTTCACACGCGAAAAGCAAGGCTACGGGAATTCCAGGGGTGTGCAGGAAGTCCCACACGCGAAAAGCCAGGTTACGTCCATTACAGGGGTGCGCGGGGAAGTTTCACACGCGAAATCCCAGGCTACTTCCATTTCAGGGGTGCGCGGGAACGTTTCACACGCAAAATCCCAGGCTACGTCCATTTCAGGGGGGCGTGGATAGTTGAACACGCTACTCCGATCGTTGGGTCTTCACAGGTCTTCCCTGTACAGCCTCCACGTCCCCTGCATGCAGTCCACACCACAGGGGATTACCCTGCACACCTGCTCATGACTCCCACCCCCCAGCAGTCATGGGGCACCCTCCACCAGGCCCCCACCCATGTCTCCCACCACCCCCACCCCCCAGCAGTCATGGGGCACCCTCCACCAGGCCCCCACCCATGTCCCACTCATGCCTCCCACCACCCCCACCCCCCAGCACTGTGGGGCACCTGCCAGCAGGCCCCCACCTATGTCCCAGTCATGTCTCCCACCACACCCACCCCCCAGCACTGTGGGGCACCTGCCAGCAGGCCCCCACTTATGTCCCACTCATGTCTCCCACCAACCCCACCCCCCAGCAGTCATGGGGCACCCTCCACCAGGCCCCCACCCATGTCCCACTCATGCCTCCCACCACCCCCACCCCCCAGCACTGTGGGGCACCTGCCAGCAGGCCCCCACTTATGTCCCACTCATGCCTCCCACCACACCCACCCCCCAGCACTGTGGGGCACCTGCCAGCAGGCCCCCACTTATGTCCCACTCATGTCTCCCACCAACCCCACCCCCCAGCAGTCATGGGGCACCCTCCACCAGGCCCACACAGATGTTCCCCTGCCAATAGGAAATCACAATACAGATCCCAGGATCCCATGGGCAACCACATCCCACCCCATGTCACCCCAGTCCATACACACATCCAAGGTACACATCCATTCAAAAATCAAATACCCATTACATGATACATAACCAATGAGCAGTATGCTCATGAGTCCAAGTCCGTCAGACTCACACAATGGCAACACATGACTGTGAAAACCCAGATTGTGACAGTCAACAAACCAATGAGAGAAGTCCACACAATAGAATCAAAAGAACAATGTATTAAAATGTAAGAAGGAAAAAAAAAAGAAACACCTAAATGAATACACAAAGTAACAGGTAAAAAACAAAAAAAATCAAATGAAAGGTGAAATCCAAAAGAACGGGTGCAAAGTCAATCAAAATGGAAATCAAAATCAAACACATTGCCCCATGGTCCAAATAATAAAATCGAAAATATCCACAAACTATGTACAAAGATGATTGTCCGGGTCCAATATCCATAAAAACCATAAAATGAAACCTACCCAAAACCTAACTAATGCTAACTATATACAAAAAACGTGGGCCATTGTCCAATCAACCCAAATAATAAATAAAAATAAAGGAAACCTACTATCTACATAACTATATACAAAGGCGGCGGGCCAGTCCTGCGGCTCACTGAGAGATGTTATGGGCCAGGGCATCATCGAACTCCCTTTCTATCTCCCCGAGGCGTTCATCCTCAATGGCCCCGTGGGCCCGCAGGGCTGACGCAGTGTCCACCTCCAAGCCCCTGCGGATCTCCTCGAGGCACTCGGCACGCCTCAGGGCCCTCTGCATGGAGTCCACCGCCCTGACCATAGCGAGCCGCCCCTCTTCTGCCCGCCGCCTCTCCGCATCTATTGCGTGGCCTAACCGCTGCCACACGGAAGACACATTCTGTCCAGGGTCCTCCTGCCCTCCAGCCGATGGCTGCACCTCCGATGTTGATGGCCCCGTGCCATGACGCCTCCCACGTCGCTGCCGCTGCCTCTGCAGCCACTGCCTCTGCCAGCACAACGGCATCCAGGCTGATGGTATCCACCGACGCCGTCGTGCACGTGCCCTGCCTGATGATGCCGGCACATCCTCCACCTGCAGGGGTCCAGTTGCCATGGTGTCCACACCTGCTGGACCACCGACTCCCGACTGTGGCAGGGATGGGATCCCCACTGAGCCGGCTGCATTGGTCGGGGCAGGTCCACAGGGGGCCCTGGTGTCAACTGGGCCGGAAGACGGCAAGGAGAACGACCGGCGCATACTTTCCACAGAGGAGGAGATGCCCGACACATTGGCCATCACCTGCAGAAAACCCGCGGCAATGGCAGATCCCAACTGGGCCACGTCGGCACGGTGCTCTTCGTGATGATGTGCGTGCTCCTCCCAGGAAGCACGCACGTCATCACGAATGACCCCCGTGCGCAACGCGACCCCAATCAGGACCTTTTCCATGCGCCCACGGGTCCCCTCGTCCGCAGGTGGAGGGGAGTCAGATGACATAGACACCCCCTCCACCTGCGGACGGGCCTGGGACGGGGCATCCATGCTGGTGCATGGTGGTGCACTCACAGGGTCAGGGACAGCGACATGCACAGGCACCTCCACGGCGACCTGTGCTGCCTCCTGCCCCAGGCACTGGACTGCACCACTTGCACCAGCAGGGATGCCCCCACCAGGCCTCAGGTGTGCCTCAGTCTTGGCCGCCTCCTCCTCTGTAGAAACCACCAACCTGGATGGCTCCTTGCCCTCTTCCGCTGTAGCTGGCCCCTGTGGGGGCTCACCCACCCCTTCCGCCGCAGCCGTGGGGGCATCCCCGCCGTCTACCTCCACAGCGCCGTCTCCGCCCTCTCCATCACTAGCCGCTGCATAGAGGGAGACATAGAACACAAGCATCAGGGCACTGTACAATGGTCCCCTACACAGGAAGCAATATCAGATGACTGGCAATGGTAAAGTACACTTCTATCATGTCCCTCCACAACACATGGGTCAGGCAATACACACACGCAACACCCATGGTCCATGGCATGCATATCAACATACATGTCCACTGCACTCTTCTAAAGTACGATGTCATGGAACTCACATGCATCATTGGTCATGCAAATCACACGCACACACTTCACCTCTGTCACATCCAGGTGGCCTCGTACATCACAAACACAGTGGATACAAGGATGATTAGGCAGCATCAGTGAATCTGTACAGTGTCACAGACATGTGTCATGCATCCATGCCATTCAAAAGTCACAGACATGCAGGTCAAGCACACCGACCTCGACACCATACATGTACCTGGCATCAGCATCCATCCCTCACCCACACCCATGTCCACGAACATACACTTGCATGCTCACATGTGTCCAATCTGCATAGGCCTCCTCAGGTTGCATAGCAACACATGCAACAACCATGTGATCCACAAATTACTGGTCGCACATGCATCGCCATGACAACACTGCACACATACATGCCTACAAGGCCCATTCCACACATACAGCATCACACAACCAGCACACTGCAACATGCACTGTCTCACACAGCAATGCCTGCACACTTACCGCTCAACTCCAGACGGGTCTTCCTCTCAAGGACCTGGGAGTGGAGCGCTGGGTGTATGCGTGCCAGGACCCTCATTTGGATCGAACTCATGTGGCCCCGGCCCCCCTCCACGAGGCGCCGGGCCTTTGAGAGGGTCCTGGACCTGCAGTCCTCCCAACGCTTCCTGACATGTCGGTTGTCGCGGACTGCCACCCCCTCCGCGTTGATGGCAGTCACGATGTCGTCCCAGATCCGAGTCCGTCCTTCATAGTTGGCGCGGCTACTTCCGAAGAGGGCATCATACTGCCCCAGGACTCGCTCCACCAGGACCCCAACCTCGGTGACACTGAAGCTGGGGCCCCTCTGCCTCTCTGGCTGGGGGTTGCCAGTGGTGCCATATGTTTCAGTGCCCGACATGGCAACCCCAGAGGCAGGAGTGGGTGGGCAACTTGGTCCTGGGCTGTGGAGTGGTGTTCTTCCAGTCGGGAGTCTTCAGTTCCAGCAGGGGTGGACACAGCAACTGTACGCCTGCAGATGGCTGATGTGCAGGCACCAAATGGCAGGGCACGGTGGCAGCAGGCAGCAGCAGATGGCACGTGGGAGGCTGCTCGGGGCACTGGGGGGCAGTAACTCGGCCTTCTGGGCAGGAGCGTGGTCTTCCGTGTGTGAACGCGTGGCCAGCTTGATACGGAGTGAATTGGCACGTGAAAATCATGCACGTCTGCGTGGAATCCGAGGAAAGGCCCTCAGCGCGTAAGCACGTCAGCACGCGTACGCGATTTCATTGGTCCAAAGGGCCAGGCGCGTAAGCGCGCCTATGACGCACGGGTGTTTCCCAACCCACGTGAAAAAAATACACGTGCCGCGCGAGCGCGTCAGCACGCGTACCCGATTTCATTGGTCCAAAGGGCCAGGCGCGTAAGCGCGCCTATGACGCACGGGTGTTTCCCAACCCACATGAAAAAAATACACGTGCCGCGCGAGCGCGTCAGCACGCGTACCTGATTTCATTGGTCCAAAGGGCCAGGCGCGTAAGCACGCCTATGACGCACGGGTGTTTCCCAACCCACGTGAAAAAAATACACGTGCCGCGCGAGCGCGTCAGCACGCGTACCCGATTTCATTGGTCCAAAGGCACACAGCGAGTAATCGCATATTCAACAGAGCGCGTGAAAAACGCCCGGTTACCATTTACATCTGAATACAATTACAATATTAATAACGTACATTTAACCTGGTAAACCTCGAGCATGTAGTCACACACGCTCGGCCACGACACGTGCAAAATTACAACCGGCAATACGGAAAGACGTACGCCTGCAGGAAGCAGGCGTACGTGACCCGGCACATCTAAATATTCACGTGAAAACATCCTACAAGCTCAGTGCAAAGATGAACATACCGTTCCTAGCAGCAGTGGCTGTGGGTTACCAAAGGAGGAGGAGGAGGAGAGTCAGGGCCAGAATTTTCTCACCCAGAACCAGCCTATTCGGGATGCCTGATGACCAGGTGTATGGGAGGTACAGGTTTCCAGCACACATCATACTGGACCTGGTCAGTGAGTGGGAGGATGACCTCACATCACCCACCCTGTGCTCCCAAGCACTCAGCCCCCTGCAGAAGGTCCTGAATGTACTGCACTTCTTGGGCACTGGATCTTTTCAGCGGACAAGTGCCATAGTGGGTGGTGTGTCACAGGCCACGCAGTCACGCTGTCTACACCAGGTCTTGAACATCATCACTGCACGGCCATCAGTCCGCAGGCACATATATCTCCCCAGGACTCCTGCAGAAAGGCGGGCGTGCATCCAGGAATTCTATGGTGTGGCTCAATTCCCCAAAGTGCTTGGTGCAATTGACTGCACCCATGTGGCTCTACGTCCCCCCAGGGCAACAGAGCACATCTATAGAAACCGCAAGCACTGGCATTCCATCAACGTGCAAGTTGTATGCAATGCCAAGGGAATCATCACATCAGTATATGCCAACTATCCCGGGTCCACCCACGACAGCTTCATCTACAGAATGTCTACCCTAAGCCGGGACCTAGAGGCTGGCCGGCATGGAGATACATGGCTGCTTGGTGAGCATGAATGCCACTGCACATGCATGCATGTCAGATACAGGGTCATGTCACAACACCACTAATGATACCCATCACCACCTCCGCAGGGGACAGTGCCTACCCTATCAGCCCCCACATGATGACCCCAATCCGGAACCCCACCACGCCACCCGAGGTAAGGTACAACACAGCCCACATTGCAACACGGGGCATAGTGGAGCGCACATTCGGAGTGCTGAAGTCACGCTTTCGCTCCCTTGACCGTTCTGGCGGGCAGCTGTTATATGCTCCCCCACTAGTGTGCAGGATCATAGTGGCAGCATGTGTCCTGCACAACGTTGCAACACGCCGGGGCCTGCCCGTGGACATGGTGGTGCCCCCACATCCACAACCACATGCACGCCCGCTGCGCATGGGAGGGGATAGGGCACGGGGGGAGGCAGCCCGTACGCAACTGGTGGCCAACTTCTTCACCTAGGAATCACAGTGCTGGCTAGTGCACACTGCTCTGGCACATACCATCTGACGATCAATGATGACACTACCTGACAATGTCACAAAATTTCTTGACAATAAACTGTCAGAAACACATCAGCCTGAGATTGTTAACATGGAAGTGTCACTATGTGTGCACCCCTACCTACACATACACCAGCAATGCATAACTACGAAAAGACACAACTCCATTCATCAAATATGCATTGGCACAGGCGAATTGCTACATGACAACATTGCCATGTCACCCAATCCCTTCACAGTCCCGCCACAGAGGACACCATGTCATGGTATGTGAGAGCAAACAAACTGACCCTCACAACATGACACCGGTGTCACAAATTGCAGTGCCCCAAATGGAACATAGCCGCACTTGAACAGCTAACCGTGATGGAGGCACTACTACACACCTGTGTAAGAGTCATTTCAATCAAATTACACACCAACCCACCCTGAAGCCCACCAAAACAAGACACAATGCATGTAATCAATGGTAGTCTCAATACCTGATTGTGCTGGTATGTCCTCACCGTCCAGATGTACAGTGATGGCGCCACGCAAAAGTGTCACTGCACATCTACCGACATGTAGTCTGACTCCAGAGAGTATGCCCGTGTGAAGAACTGTGTGAAATACCTGCAAAACATGAGTAACATATGTAAGTTGAGGCACATATCAAACCATCATGCATAGTTAGGTGCAACAACAATGTACACTATGAATGTCTACACAGTATTGACTATGGACTGCCCAACAGCTCATGGGAGTCCAATGTCACCGTGTAATTTGCTGTCACTTGGGCACACCCTTTGCAAGCCCATGGAAACGGAAGCAGGAGGGGTGTGGATGTCAGGTACCCAAGCATCGAAACCAAACTCAGGACAAGCCTGCATGTGCCCAGCCACAATACAGTGTATGCCCAGGTACCCACACAAGGCAACACACTTGAAAAAGAAAAATATGATAAGAAAAAATGGCCATGAAAGGGCCGGCGGGGAGCGGGGGGGGCACCTATGAGGTCCGAGGACAGGATGCACGCCACAATCCACCTGTGTGGATCATGGGAAATAAAAACACCCCATAGGCTCGTGGCCCACACGGCTACTCTGTTGTGGGAGATGAGTCGCTATCGCTCTGGCCAGACCCTGCAGCTGACTCAGGAGGTGGGGGAGCTGCCTCAGAAGATGGTGTGACAATGGGAGGCAGCCCACGCAAAGCCCGAGTTTGCTCCTCCATGGCTGCAAGCAGGCGGGTCTGGAAGGTCTGGTTCTGGATTATAATCATGCGGAGGTCCCCATGCAGTAACTTCCGGGATGACCTGACCTCTGCACGAGTTGCCTGCATCTCGGCCGAGAGCGTCCGTGTCAGACGCTCCAGCTGCTCCTCTGTCCTTCTATGGGATGAAGCCTCAAGCTCTAACAGGGTCGACCTGAGGTGATGGAATTCTTCCCTCAGGCCTTCCCTGTGGCGCTGGGACTCCATGGAAAGTGATTCCCGCAGAGTCGCCAGTGCCGCCCGCCTGTCCATGTTGGACGCCAACATGTCCTCCCTGTGTGCCTGGCAGATGGACTCTGTAGCCTGCTCCAGTCGCTCCATCAGCCTTTCTGGGGGGACAATGGAAGTGGCCACCCTATCCATGGCCTGTGCAATCATCTCGAATGATGCTGCCTGTTGGGTGGCCATACCGTAGATGGATTGCTCCCAAGCGGTATTGCCAGGTGGCATACGGCCACCACGTTGGCGGGCACCACACCTGCCTGGGGCAAGGCGGACTGCGCCTTGCTGTGCCGGCAAAGCCTCAGGCTGCAGGACTGCATTCCCTCTCTGATCTGCAGCCCCAGGAACAGGATCAGAGATTGTGTGGTGTGGCCCTGCATCTGTAACCACCGGAGGCTGAGCTGCCGACACTGACATCCCCATTGAGGGCAATAACCCGGCTGCAGGTGGGTCGGACAGAGGAGATTCTCTCCCAAGAACACTCACCTGCGACTGCACATAGGTGTCATCCTCCGAGTCTACACCTGAATACTGCTCGGGGGAGGAACCCCCAGAGACACCCCTCGACAGCACGACCTGCAGCACTTGTGGGTTTTCACCCACAAACACACCACGTCCCTCACTTGTGGAAGGTCGGCCCGGGTTGCCCTCCTGGGACGGCTCCACCACCACATCCCCAGCATCAACAAGTGCTTCGTCCCCTGCAAAGACATGAAAGAGAGAAATGGAAACAGGCATTAGCACCATGGCATACAACAAGGGCTGATGAACAACAGAGGCAGTAGTTCAATGACACATGTCCCACATGACTGGGAAACCTCCTATGCATTCACCATCATTGGGTCTGGAGGGGAGGCTCAGGGCACACAATGATGACACAGAGAATGGAGAGCAACGCCTGCTCCCCATGCTGCCTAGCACTGGCATCACACATTGGCCGGTGATTGCCATGTCAAATGCACATGCCATCACACACATGGCATGTGACATAGCCACCAAGTGAAGAGGGAGAGGAGGGCAACTAATTTGGATTTTGGCCACTCTGGTCCTGACATTGCTTCATCACATCAAGAAGTTAACATGTTGGACATGGATCTGCTAGTCCCAATTGGCCACGATGCACAGTGCCTTGTCTACATTAACAAAATGCAGTAAACAATGAGATTCCACCTCCCCATCACCTGTAATGGATTCATATAGCATTCGTGAAGCACCTGTACAGAAATGTATGAAGGTACAGCGGAGCACTGAGGGGTGGTGGGGCAGAAGGGGATGCCATTCAACAACCCTACTGGTGCTGGTGTCATTCATGTAACGCAAGTGCAGAGGTGGGTGGCACAATGAAGTGCAAGGGGAAGTGGCCGCTGGAAGTGCTGTACAAGGTAAGTAGGACTTAACGTCGAGGGCAGATGGTGGTAGGCGCAGACAAGTGCTGGGGGGGTGGCCTATAGGGGTACAGAGACAGTCATGCAGTGCTGTGGGCTCGGAGGGGAGAGGGGAGGTACACACTGCATCTGGCTCGGCAAGGTCCTTGCAGATTTCAATGTGTCCTGCAGAGTTGTCAGATGCCGCAGATATGTGCCCTTGGATTGGGGCTCTCATCTTGGTGAGAAGGGTGAGACACTATTGCCTTTGGAGCAGGCGGCAGGCCAGTTTGCCAGAGGATGAGCATGATGCAGGCCATTTCCTCTCTGCCACCCGGCACCTGTGTTTTGGGTTCACAAGATCCGAGTCATGCCAGGAGTCAGCATTGGCATGGGGCTTCAGGCGGATTGTCATGACCGTGGCAAAGACATCCAGTGTACCTGACATAGAGTGGAGCATGGAGTGGGCCCTGTCAGGATGGGAGTGAGCCTAAGGGGGAGCTGGATGGGGGGGAGATTTTGGCAGCATAAGCCTCGACTGACACACACTTCATGGGTTGGAATACCAAGAAGGTGTGTGACAGTGGTGAGGGTGGCTTTGCCTGTGGGGTGGTGAGGGTGAGGTGGGAGGAGAGGAGAAAGTGATCACTCCAGGAGAGAGGAGTGCAGAGAGGGATGGAGAGGGGAAGGTCGGATGAGATCAGGGCATCAAGAGTGTGCCCTGCAGAATGAGTAGGGACAGACGGGAGTTTAGAGGGTGATAGGGAGTTGCTGAGGTCACGGAAAAGTCACGTGGGGGGGACAACAAGCATGCAGGTGGATGCGTACATCACCAAGGAAGAGGATTTCAGTGTCTGGGGACATGAGTGAGGAGGAGAGGTGAGGCCACTCAGAAAGGAAGTAGTACATTTGACCAGTTTTCCGATACACAGTACGCACAGTTTGTGAATGTCGAGGTGAGATGGAGAGAGACGTCACACAAGCCATTCCAGAGGGGAGTAGGTCTACGTAGGAGTGACAGTGGCAGGAATACCCTCAGGGAAGGCAAGGGCACACCCCCCCCTGCACAGTAGTACCGGGCCAAGGAGAGGATCTCCTGAACGTCAGGTAGGAGTGTGTCAAAGATGCAGACAGAGCTGGCCGTCAGACATGTTTCCATGAGACCAAGGATGTCAAGGTGCATTACCTCATGTAAGTGACATATATTGGAGGAATGCCTGATGCAGCGGCAGAGTAAGGAGTGTAAATGTGGAGGAGGTTGACAGCCTTGTAGGACTTACGGGGAGTGCTACAGATCAGAGGCGCAGCATGTGTAGGAGTTGGAGTGGGAGGCGGAGAAGGATCATGGGAGGGTGCAGGGAGGCAGTGCAGGATAGATGAGGAGAGAGGAGGGGGGACAGCAGGAGAGGAAAGGAAGTTGATGAGATGTGGGTAGCATTTGTCAAGGAGAATAAGGTTGGCCTGAGGGCCTTGGACTGAGATGCTCCCATTACCAAACACATCAATTGTGGCCTCTGAGGATTGGAAGGAGGCCAAGAGTACACCCCAACGGGTCACACCATTGATGGTGGAAGAGGAGCAAGGAGAGAGGACTGGGACCATGTGAAGGGTCCATGGGACAGGCAAAGGCATGTATGAGCAGATGTCAGTGAGAGTTAACCTTGAGTAGGCTCAGATGTACTTGTCAGCAATAGGGTGGGTCGCATTGGAGGGCAGGGTGCCCTCATTTGACTGTTTGCAAGCAGGTGTCGTGAGTAGGGCACGATGGTCTGAACAGTAGAAGTCAGGGAAGATAGACCATGAAGAGCAGCATGGAGTGTGAGGGAATGGGGCTTGAAACCAGACGGAACAAGAGCACACAGGTAGGAGGTGGGTGTCAAGGCAAATTCCACAGTATGACAGCATGTTGAGTGCCATGTATATACAGAGGACGCATTAGCATGTGGTATCATTGCATGTCAGGCATGTGACGATGGAACTTGAATGGCTGGGGGAAAGTGTAGGAATGGTATGTAAGACATAAGATGAATAGACAGGGGAGAATGAGCAACAATGTCGTGACAAAATGACAATTCAAGGGGAACTTCCATGGTGTAGGGCCATATGTGCACTGTTGGCAGTAGGGATAGTGCTGTGGGCACATGGTGTTGCACTGAACATACTGGATGAGGCACATGGGTGACACTATCAACTCTGCCACACACCCCCTTGACAGGCACCCAACATGAAGGCTTCGCACACACACCATGCACATGGATATAACACACATGCATGTGCACTCACCGGATGATGCTTCGTAATCAGGGAGATCTCCCACACCTTGGAGTTGTCCCTCGGTGACGTAGGATCCAGCTACGGACTCGTGTGGTGTGAGTTCTATTTCCTGTGCTGGGGACCCACCTCCAGTCACCAAGGTTGCGGCATGACTTGAGGCCAGCTTATCCTTTGTCCTGCGCTTAAGGTCATTCCAGCGCTTCTGGCAATCACTAGCTGTGCGCCTCACTACTCCAAGGGCACTTATTTTGTCAGCAATGGTCTGCCAGTGTGCCTGGCGTCTGGCATGTGTGGTCTTGGACCCTGCAACGATGACCATTTCCCTACCATGGTCTGACACATACTGAACAAGTGCATTCAGTTCCGCGTCTGTGAAGCTGGGCTTACTTGATGGGCCGGACTGTGCAGCCGTGCCTGGGGCATCAGCCTGTGCCGGACGTGCACTCTTCCTCTTCCGCTTGGAAGGGGGTGGGGATCCAGAGTGTCCTACGCCGCTGTGGACACTAGGGGCAGGAGCCGTGGTGGACTCAGTACTGGGTGTGTGGGATTGCACACTCAGCATGGGAGTAGGTGCAGGCATTGGGGGTAGAGGGATAGGGTCAGGCCTGATCTGAGGTGCATGAACTAGGACCGACACAGTCTTGGCAGGGTGTATGAGAGGTGGGGTGGATGGAGCCACACCCTGCCCACGGGGGGCAGCAGATGACCTATCTGGCATAGATGCGCGTGTCCTGATGACACCAATGTGCACCGGTGCACGTGCAGTGGACCTGCTGACCTGGATGTCAGCGATGGAGTCACCCTCGGACAGGTCTGGTGCCACAATGGGCTGGTCCAACAAGGGCTGATCAGGGTTGGTATCAGCCACATGACCCTCAACCTGGGGGGGGGATGAGGGGGGGGCATGGGTGTCCCTGACTGGTCCTCCAGACTGGGGGGGACAGGGGCACCCTGCAAGTCACAACCACGTCCCCTAGTGGATCCTCCATGGCCACCACGTGTGGCTCGGCCACCTTTGCCACCCTTACGGCTTGCACGCCTCCCAACCATGGCACTGATGTTATTGTGCGTATGGGAGTCGGTGTGCACAATTGTCCTGGGCAATTGGGTGTCAAAGGGGTTGGGTACCAGATGGTATTCGTACCCTAGTGCAGTGGCAAGGCTATATGACACCCCTGGGGAAAGATGACGGGTCACGCAACGCACAGGCACCCCAAAAAAGTTAAGGAACGTGCACGATACCCCTCCTAGACCACGTGTGCGTATAAAAAACCCTGCACTACGCTGTGGCATCCAGTAACACAAGAATGAACGTATGTGTGTCACACGCAGCCTAGATTGACCTCTGAAGAGGTACGTGACACACGGGGCAAGCACAGATGATAGATGCGTGCGCAACTCACCGTCTGCCAGAGAGAAATGCGTCAAAAAGATGCGCGTGTGGCAACACCCCCGCCAAAAGAAGAATGGTACGCTGTCTGAGGAGACAGGACAACAGTAGAAGGGAACGCTGTGTGAGGAAACAGGCCCAGGAAAAAGAGCAAAAGAGAAAAAGCTGTCAGAGGTAACAGGGAGTACGACCTTTGAACGCCGTGAAGTAAATCGCGTGAAGTAAATCGCGTGTCAACTGACAAGAAGTACAGAATACACCAACTCGCTCTCCACGAAAAGCACGTACAAGGAAATGGCGTTCTACATGTACCTTTTATGCAGGCCCACAGGTCCTGCGTCACTTCCGCGTGTAGGCGCTGAAGGGCCAGCCTCCAATCACACGCATTGACACTGGCTTGTGTTTCTTTCACGCGGGATGGGAAACGGCCGTGTCATGGTTGCGCTTACGCGTCTGGCCCTTTGGACCAATGAGATTGCGTACGCGTGCTGACGCGCTCGCGCGGGAGGTTTATTTTTTCACGCGGGTTGGGAAACGGCCGTGCGTTGTAGACGCGCTTACGCGCCTGGCCCTTTGGACCAATGAGATCGCGTACGCGTGCTGACGCGCTCGCGCGGGAGGTTTATTTTTTCACGCGGGTTGGGAAACGGCCGTGCGTTATAGACGCGCTTACGCGCCTGGCCCTTTGGACCAATCACGCGGGTTGGGAAATGGCCGTGCGTTATAGACGCGCTTACGCGCCTGGCCCTTTGGACCAATGAAATCGCGGCCTTTCCTCGGATTCCACGCAGACGTGCATGATTTTCACGTGCCAATTCACTCCGTATCAAGCTGGCCACGCGTTCACACACGGAAGACCACGCTCCTGCCCCGAAGGCCGGAATCCTGCCCCCCAGAGCCCCGAGCACGCTCCCACCTGCCATCTGCTGCTGCCTGACTGCCTGCTGCCCACGTGCCCTGCTGTTTGCTGCCTGCACATCAGCCAGGGGTGCAGTTGCTGTGACCACCCCTGCTGGAACCAAAGACTCCCGACAGCCGTACCATCGCTCCACAGCCCAGCCCCAGGACCCAGTTGCCCACCCACTCCTGCCTCTGGGGTTGCCATGTCAAGGAGCACAACATCTGGCACGACTGGCAACCCCCGGCCAGGGAGGCAGAGGGGCACCAGCTTCAGTGCCACCGAAGTTGGTGTCCTGGTGGAGCGAGTCCTGGGGCAGTATGATGCCCTCTACGGACGGATGCGCCTCGACAAGGAAGGACGGACCAGGATCTGGTCGGACATTGTGACTGCCATCAACGCAGAGGGGGTGGCAGTCCGAGAATTCCATCAAGTCAAGAAGCGCTGGGAGGACTACAGGTCCAGGACCCTGAACAAGGCCCGGCGCCTCGTGAAGGCAGTGGATGCCAAGGGGCGGCGGGGCCACTTGTCGCAAGATGAACTTCGGGTCCTGGAACGCATATCCCCAGCGCTCCATGTCCAGGTCCTTGGGAGGCAGACCCGTCTGGAGTCGAGCGGTGAGTGTACATGCATACTGATTGTAAGCTGTGTGTGTGGTGGTGTGCCAGGAGTGTGCATGTTGCACATGTCTTTGTGTGGCCATGTATAAATGTGTGTGTGCAGGGCTGTGAGACAAGCACATGTGTGCCTGGGATGTGTGAGACAAGGATGGTGCATGTGTGTGTGTGTGTGCTTGCAGTGCAAATGCTTGTGTGTGGGCACATGTGTTTGACTGTGCATGTGAGTTGGCATGCTTGTGGTGTGACACATGGATGTTGATTCCAGGTGCATTAGTCTGCAGCGTGTGCGTGTGTGTAGTTGTGAAGGGTGCAACAGTGTTGCTACATGGATGCAGGTGACACTGTCATGTTGGAGAGTGAATTGCAAATGTGACATGGATGTTCATCTCATGACTGACAGTTTGCAGAGTGGTACACATGCTTGGATGTGTGCTTTGCATGTGTGCATGTGTATTTGAGTCCGTGTGTATCATGTGATGTGTGGCTCACCTTTGTCTGCTCATGCTGCTGTATGTGAATGTATGTAGCGGGCTGTAGCAATATGGCTGTTGAATGACTCATGTGTGTGCGTTGAGGAGACAAGTGTGTTGGGGATTGTGATGCCAGGTCTGGAGTATGACAATGCCACTCTTGTACAACTGTTATGTGTGTGAGTCAATTGTACAGTGTCCTGATGCCTGTCTCCTGTCTCTCCCTGCCTGCAGCGTCAGCTGATGTGGAGGGCGGAGAAGGTGCTGTGGAGCACAGCGGCAGGGATGCCACCGCCAGCCGGAGACGCAAGGCCCGGCTCCCCTCCCCTGTTGTCATCTCGTCGGGGAGTGAGGAGTCCGGTGCTGTGTCCCAGGTCGCAGCTGCCGAGGGGAGGTCCAGGAGGCGCAGGAGGAAGTTGGACTCCTCGGCAGCAGAAGGGGCAGCTGAGACCCCACAGGGTTCCGCGGCGGAAGATGGCAGGGAGTCATCCAGGTTGGTGGTGGGTTTGGTGGAGGAGGAGGCCGTGCAAGGGACTGAGATGGGGTCTGGAGGTGGGCATTCCACTGGTGCTAGTGGTGCAGCACAGGGGCAGGGACAGGAGGCAGCACAGGCCGCCGCGGAGGTGCCTGTGTGTAATCCTGTCCCCGGTCCTGTGTCTGCATCATCTTGCACCAGCAGGGTTGCCCACGTCCGGACCCATTCTCAGGGAGACCAGGCTGTGTTCCTCCATACACTGGGCCTTGTTCCGACCCCCTCCTCACCTGAACCCCCTATGCGCCAGTCGTCCTCCGTGCCATCTTCCTACCCACCTGTCACCTGGGTGCCCTGTGGAGCTGCCTCTGACGATGGGGCCAGGCTGGTGGAGGACACATCCCTGCCCCAGTCGGGAGTCGTGAGTCCAGCAGGGGTGGCCACCGCAACAACAGCACCCCAAACAATGGAGGATAGCAGGCAGCAGGTGTCAGGGCACCGGCACCAGCACGTCAGCAGCAGGAGGAAGAAGGTGGGAGCCTTGATGGCTCGGGGCCATCACCATCAGAGGGGCAGGCATCGGCCGGAGGGCAGGAGGACCCTGGACGTCAAGTGGCTTCCGTGTGGCAGCGGTTGGGCCATGCCATAGATGTGGAGCGGCGGCGGGCGGAAGAGGCGCGGCTCGCTATGGTCAGGGCGGAGAACTCCATGCGGAGGGCCCTGAGGCGGGCCGAGTGCCTCGAGGCCATCCGCAGGGAGTTGGAGGTGGGTACATCGGCGTCCCTGCGGACACTGGGGCTGTGGAACGGGGCCGCCTCCGGGACATCGAGCGGGAGTTCGATGATGCCCTGGCCCGGAACAACAATCAGTGAGCCGCAGGACTTGCCCGCCACCTTTGTATATAGTTCTGTAGTTTAGTTGTAGTTAGGTTTCCTTTGTTTTAATGTTATTATTTGGTTGCCAAAGGACAATGCACCACATTTTTGTATATAGACATTTTCTTAGTTAGTGTAAATAGTTAGGTTTCATTTATTAGGGCTCATGGACCCGGATCATCATGTTGATAGTTTGAGGGATGTTAATACTTGATTTAATTTTGGACTTTGACTTTGGACCCCTATTTTACTTTTTTTTTGTTAATTAGTGTTCCTGATTTTTTTGGTTGTACTTTTTTATTATTTAGTTTGCATTGCATGTTTATTGTTAATTTTTATTTTTACCATCCTTGTTTATTTTTAATACATTTTCATTTGATCCTTCAATGTGTTGTATCATCTCATTGCTTTCATGCATGACATGTGGGGTGTTTGGACATTCACTTGCAACATCTGTGTGTGACAGACATGTGTTCATTCATATGATTTACATTGGGTGTGTCACATGTCATTGTGTTTGATATGTGGGTGGATGGGATAGTTGTTAGGGAATTCTTGCAGGGCAGACTGTCCATTACGGTCATGATTGTGTGGGGTTGTGACCCAGGTGAAGGTGGACATGGATGGTACATGGGTGGGGGCCTTCTGGTAGGTGCCCCTGACTGATGGGGGGTGGGGGTGGTGGTAGACATGGGTGGGGGCCTGCTGGAAGGTGCCCCTGACTGCTGGGGGGGTGGGGGTGGTGGTAGACATGGGTGGGGGCCTGCTGGAAGGTGCCCCTGACTGCTGGGGGGGTGGGGGTGGTGGTAGACATGGGTGGGGGCCTGCTGGAAGGTGCCCCTGACTGCTGGGGGCGTGGGGGTGGGGGTGGTGGGAGGCATGAGCAGGTGTGCAGGGTAGTCCCCTGTGGTGTGGGTTGCATGCAGGGGACGTGGAGGGTGTGAATGAAACACCTGTGAGGACCCACCCAGCAGAGCTGCGTGTGAAACTTCCCGCGCACCCCTGTAAATGACGTACCCTAGTTTTTCGCGTGTAGGATTTCACGCGCACCCCTGGAATTCCCATAGCCTAGCTTTTCGCGTGTGAAACTTCCCGCGCACCCCTGTAATTGACGTACCCTGGCTTTTCGCGTGTGGAACTTCACACGCACCCCTGATATCGACGTGGCCAGGGCAATCGCGTGTGGGACTTCCCCGCACCCCGGGATTCACGTACCCAGGGCAATCGCGCGAGTGACTTCTCGCGCAACCCGTTGTACACACACGCGCAAATTTTTGAACAGTGGGTGTCCGTGTTAATGGCGTACACCTTTGCACCTCATTTGTCCTTTGGGGTCACGGTATGGCCCATTGCTGTATGTGGGTGGTATTTGTTGGCGCAGGTTTTGGCGCACTTTCGTTAAGTGCGTCGGGACGCTACCGCCTGCTTACTTGTGGCGTACGTTTTTGGGCCTGTGCGCTGGTTTGATCGAGCGCTGTTTTGCCCTGTTCGAATCCATGAATACGTGTTGCCGGAGAGCGTGTGGGCGTTCCGCGCACTTGCCTCCTGTACTTCCCCGTGCCGCCCACATTCTTCCCCATTCCGAGTGTTGTGCCCCATTTTATTCCCCATTCCGAGTGTCCCGCCCTGTGTTCTGCCTACTTTAGAGCTGTGCGCTGCGCTCGGAGTGATAGCGCAGTGGCCGTGGCGCACGCCGTTGGTTGACCTGTGCGCCGGCGTGCGCCGCGCACTTTTTCAGCGCACGTCCTATGCTTTTCTTACGCATGGACTTCCATGAATCGACGTGCGCTGGTTTCCCTGCGCTTTTCGCTATTTTTCGGCGCAGCGCACGTATAGGCCCCTCTGCGCCGGAATTTTCGGCGCACATTTATTCCATGATTCGGCCTGAAAATGTTCAGCACATCAAAAAGTTACAGATGATGTAGGAAAAGGGAATGCCTTCGCCGATCAGATAGCTAAACAGACTGCCACTGATTTCAGTTCAGAAATGTACGCTGTAAAAGAAGTTGTAAATGTTTGCACTTTGGGAGAAAATATTGATGTTGTAAAAGATATTCAAGCAGATGCTACCATAGAGGAAACTAAGAGATGGATCGAGGGTGCAGGAAGATTGGATGATGATGGGTGTTGGGTAGACAATGTTGAAGGGAAATGGTTACTCCCTGACGCCTACATTACAATGATGGTTATTATGGCTCATGGTCCGACACATGTGTGTGCGCGGACGTTAACAAAAATGCTACACAGTGTATGGGCCAATGATAAGATTTTCAAAATTGTGGAGTGTTTTGTCCAGAACTGCATGGTTTGCTTGCAGCACAATGTAGGGAAAGGTACCTCGACTCCTAGAGGAAGTTTCGCTCCACCTTCTGTCCCGTTTAAGGTTATTCAATTTGATTTTATTGAAATGGAACGGTGTAACAATCTTAAATATGTATTGGTTGTTATTTGCACCTTTAGTAAGTGGGTTGAGGCCTTCCCGGTTAAAGATGCAACGGCCATAACCACGGCAAAAACTCTGTTGAAAGAGTTTTTTCCTAGGTTCGGGCTGCCGAGAGTCATCTGGTTTGATAATGGGCCACACTTTATTGCCACTGTAATCCTGCAAATTTGCAAAGGATTACAGATTGACAAGCGGTTCCATTCAGCTAGACATGCCCAGAGTGCCGGATTAGTGGAAAGGCACAATGGCATTGTAAAGAACAAACTCGCTAAGACGTGTGCTGGCACCAAACTAAAATGGCCGGACGCTTTAGCGATCGTGTTACTATTGATGAGAACGACCCCTCAAACTAAGACTGGGCTCTCTCCCTTTGAGGTGGTAATGGGGAGACCTGCTAATATTTGGGGTATGCCAAAAAGTCGCTCATTACGGGATATAGAAAATGTGCTTCTTTCAGACTACTGTAACCAGTTGACTAAAAATCTGTTTTCAATTTATCACCAGGTGTGAGAGGCATTACCTGTACACTACGAGGGCCCCGGTCACAGTCTACGACCGGGGGACTGGATCCTCACGAAGGTTTTTGAGAGGTCATCTTGCCTTGCACCTCGGTGGACTGGTGGACTCCCAAGTCCTGCTAGTCACCCAGACTGCCATGCGGGTAGCGGGTCATAAACACTGGATCCATGTGACGCACACCAAACGGATCCCACAGCCTGTCAGGCTCCAATCTTCAAGCGCAGGAGTGGTACGAACCAACCACCCCCTCCGCGGTCTGGGTGCCTGCAAGTCACAGCTTACACAGACCTCCGAGACCCCGGCGGGGAAAGAGGGTTAGGGAATCGTTGGTTGGACAGGAACAGGTTTTCAGGATAACCGGAAAAAGGGTTAGGAGAGGGATGGTGGACAGGACTGGGGGAGTCAGGGTAAATACGAACTAACAATTAAACATGCATACCCAAACCAGCATATACATTACATGCCCACATTACAGTCTGTCATCAATGAGGCAATTAGAGCAAAAGGACTTATCTCTGTTTTTGAGAGCTGGCTTCCTGCCTGCGCACTCTCAGGTCCGGTCCCCGGAGCAGATAAATGCTGCGAAGAGAGTTATGAGTTATTACCTTGTGGGTGTTTCCTCACACAAACAACAGATTCATCCAGTGGGTAAATGACATTCCTTCATGAACCCCCACTCATCTCCAAGTTGCCACGTTCTAACTTGTATGCCCCCTTGCGTGGGTTTCACCCTGATATGCGGTTCAGCCGCACGTGGCCCCGCAGTTCACACTGATCCACGTGTTAATATGCACACGTAGATTAAATAATATACGTGCCGCTAGCCGCACGTGGCGCAGTGCGACTTCAGTACAAGCCACGCCGTGTTCCCAGTTGCGGTTCCCTTAGATGGCGCACATGGCTAATTATGCATGCAAATAATATGCACTGCTCGTGGGATCGCTTTGGATTAATGGCTGCTACGTGCTGCACTTATATTTTGCCGAACAAGGGGACTTCATGAGTCTGGGCCGTGCCCCCTTGCGTGTGCCCCGCTTCGCGTGGGAGATTCCTGACTGTTCGCCCCTGAGCGCGGCTTTACTGCCCAAGCGCGGGTTTCCCAGCATGTGCTGAAGCTGCTCCCCTGCGCTTGCGGTACTTATCTCAGGCGCGTGAGGGGCCCGGGTGATGGCTAGCTGGGGTGTGGCCCCTCGTGTGTGTCCCCTTCCTCGGAGCTGCGGTGAACACGTCCTCTTCGTTCGGGAGTTCAAGCACAAGCCCCGTGCTAACGTGCGCGCACGCATGTGCGGATGTGCTCCACCCAACATGGGTGGGGTTTTGTAGTTTCCGGCCCAGGGCCTGCTGGGAAATGGAGTTTGTAGGCCTTTGTTCCTGCAAAGAGGGCACAGAAGCCTTCTATAAGGCAATATCTGTTTGCGCTGGGGTTTTTTGTGTTTCCCCATGTGTGGACCACGTCCACAGCTCACTCCAGGCTCCCCTCTACACAACCCCAATGCCTGCACCCTGACACAGCTGGTGCCATACGATACAGAAGATACAGAATCTCTTCCCACTGCTGTAACTCACGTGCCTGAAACAGCAACAACCGACAAGGGAGAATCGGAGACCGCTTCAGAATCCGCAAGGCCGGACAAAACAGCCATCTTGTCTCTGCACTCCCAACAGTGGAACTTCCGGATCAATCCTTTCTTGATCCCATTTCCGTCCGTTCGCCACTTCCAGGAGGAAGTGACGACAAATTGTTCCCACCAGAAACTGCAAAATATAATTTGCGCCCAAGGAAATAAATGTACAGCATGGTCTAACTGTGCGACTGAAAAAAATCATTTGAGGGCTTGTCTTTTTAGCCTGATTGTACGGAAAGATTCTGTTGGCTAAGGGTTGTGGGAAAGACATTAAGAAGACGCGCGACTGGAGTCGCCAGCAAAAGTCTTCGATTGAAGACTACGATGCCTGCACCCGCTACCGCTCGTACTGAACTTTTAGATAAAAATGTGACTAGCAGAGATAATGATCAAGTATGTAAGGGGACCCCCAAAGTGTATTGTTGCCTCCTCGTACTAATTACTGGATTTGTAATGACTTTTCGCTTTGGGTTATGGTATCTGGAAGAAGCATATCCGTTAGAGGACTTTTTATCTATTGAAAATCTATCTGTGATTCCCACTCCTTCTGTGCAATTGCATACTTTGTCGCCTAGAGATTCTTTGCATAGACGGAATTATCAGAATAATACCCTGTTGTTAATAATGAATGCCACTCATGCAATTTTTAATAAGACCAATTGCTGGATCTGTACACATTTACTGCCACATGGGGATAAGGGGCTAGGTTGGTATATTTACCCTTTGGCTCTGACAACTGCCTGTTACGCTTCTCTTAGAGCACTATTTTTTGGTCGATGGAATGACAGCATCTCAGGGAACTTTGATGATACAAATTTAAATAGTTTTGAAAAGAATGTTTTGATGCCCCTGCGATGCTCACTTTTTGGAAATAGAAGTAAGCCAAATGTTGCTTCTGTTAGGCCCTCTGATAGATTGTCTCATACTTTTCAGTCTTTAATCTCTTTCAAAATGGCTCCTATAGGCAATAAGGATGCCACGCCTCCATCTCATTCTGTTAATCACAGCCCCAATTCAGTATCCTTCTGCATACAGAGGAATGGAACACGGTCAATGGGTAATTTTAGAAAGTGCGCCAACGTTGCAAATTTGACTAGTGAAAACAGACCTCTGTACGTCGGCAAACCTGTCTATTTTGTTTGCGGTAATGTGGCATTTCCGTGGTTGCCCAGGGATTGGCAAGGAACCTGTTATTTAGGGATTCTATCACCTGGGGTATTTATTGCCAGTACTACAGAAATTTCAAAGACTCGTCCACAACAAGGTGTAAAAGGGGATACTCCAGCGCAAACTTTAGGAGATATTATGAAATCTTTTGTACAATTTTGTAGGGAAATTACGAATTCAGAAGATATTAGGGGACTAGCGATAGTATTGGAGAGAACCATCAATCGGACCACTGACATACTCTATAATATGACGTTAGAGCATAGAGCGATAAGATTAGTGGCTCTTCAGAACCGGATGGCATTAGATGTCATCCTGGCAGAGCGAGGAGGAGTATGTAAATTAGTGGGGTCCGCTTGCTGTGTTTACGTTCCAGACTCCTCTCCAACGATCTTTAGGGCGATCCAAAAATCTACATGTTCTTAGTTCAGAAGTACATGTTCCTGAGGGAAATTGGGAACTTGGTACATGGTTTTGGGACCTCCTACGGTCATGGGGATGGAAGTTGTTCTCGGCCCTACTGATTATCTTGGGAAGTTTTCTGTTTCTTTGTTGTTGTATACAGTGTCTCCCTGGTATATGCTCAGTATTAGGGGGATGTTCCGAACAAGCAACAAGTGTATTAGGGAATAAAATATACGCCCCAAAGGAGCTCTCCAAAGAGTATGTGTTGAAGGAAACTCTGGTATCAGACCTAATGGCAATAGATATGTCCGACAATGATTCGGGGTGTCTGGACGATGACGCATGGAGTTACTTGCAATCAAATCAGAAATAGTATTAGCACTTGGCAAAGGCCAAAAGGAGGGTTTGTCAAACCGGATATTAAATCATGCCTCTTATTACAAACGATTTGTATGCGTATTGGCCTACGCCAAGTTGCTTAAAAATTGTACGCGAATAACTCTCTGCGGAAAGGTCTTGACCTTAGAAATTGATGTAAGCCGCCATCTTGAATCAAGCCTCCATTTCAGGTTAGAAACCGCCATTTTGGGGTTTTATACAAAGTCATCCTGTAATCTAAAATGGCCGTCTCGTGTGTCCTTGTCCTTGCCTTAACCTCTCCAACCTCTGTAGGGGAGTTAATGTCCAACCTGCCCTCAGGCTACATGTTAGGGTCATGCAGACCTTGTCCTTTTTTGACCTCGGGAGCAGGGGATTACTTGAATTAGCAATGTTAAACTACAGGTAAACAAGAACAGTAATGCTATCCGAATATAATATGCAAAACATTGTTTGGTCTGTATTAAAGCAACATATAAAGAGTGTAAATGTTAAATTGAAGAATAATGGAGTGTGTTAGTAAATGTATTGAAAAAGTAAACCACAAGCACGGGATATGTAAATTAGGAAAGTGAACCTGGCACCGACCCTAGCCCAGTGCATGATTAACCTGTAAAGGGGCTGGACATCATTTTACAAATTGTATAAATGCATCGGTGTCCAGCTAGGAAATTCCCTCACTGCTCATATTGAACCCTGCTGGTGCTCTCTGTGATGTATTGACGGCCAAATAGCTATTTGTGTACTTTGTTGAATACTGTTCAGTTTTGTAATAAAGATTCTGGGAATCTTTATAAGCCTGTGTCGGTTTATTTTCCTTTGCTCGGTGTAACAGCCGTAATATTGTATTTTTTTCTGATTCCACAGACTCATTATCCCAGACAAGGCAAGTTACGTACATATCTCTGCAGCATGTCCTCAACCCACCGTTCAATTGCAAACCTGTTTTTTTAAGATTAATTCACTGATTCTCTAGTAGGTTGGCAAAGTATAGTGGTTATTATGGGAGGAGGCAAGGAAGATGGCTTCGACAATGCTTTCCTGTGTGGGAACAGTGTTTTCCTCTGCTGACCCTCTTACAAAGTCACCACACTACTCAGATTCACTTACTTATCTTAGAAGAGAGGGGGGGTGAGGATGGACTGTCTGTGAATATGAGTGAAAGTGAGCAGTGTTGGGATGCAGACAGACTGAAGCTTGGGCCACATGAACACACAGTGTGTGGAGCTTGTGGGTTATGGACAGATGCTGTGAGGCACTTTATAAACTCCATTTAGCATAGGGAGTGTGGGTCTCATTGACAGACAGTGTGAGGAGAGTGGGCCTTGTAGAAAGGGAGTTGATACATTGCTTCACATAAAATGTGTTACCTGTTTTAGGCACATGGACAGTTTGAAGGGTTTGAAGCATTCACAGGCAGCACATAAAGATTGGGTTTCACACACTGTGTGATGAGCTTAGATCATACGGACAAACGGTGTACTGAGATTAGAGTCCATGGAAAGAGAGTGCCATGTGATTGGGGTTAATGGGCAGGCAGTGTCATGTGTTTGGGGGTTAATGTGCAGGCAGTGTCATCGAAAAGACTGTGTTTAGGATATGGTCAGTGTGGAATGGAAGATTGTATTGAAAGCCCTTCACAGATGTTGGGATAACATATGACATCCATTCTATCATAGATATTCATGACCATCCAGAGAAATCTTTACTGATAAGTTTGATGCAGATGAATAAGCAGAATGTCAGCAATGAAATGAAAGCCTTCCAGTAATCGCGTAAATAGCCAATCCGTGTAATATAGAAGCACCAAGGGATCCTAGACTGAATTGCAATCATTGCCACACGAACCAATCATTTGTTGAGCTCAAGACATATGGAACATAGAAGCAGAAGTTGTGATGTGTGAGATACGACCCACAGCCCAACTGGAGTTATCAGGTATGAACGCACAGCATTCAGATCCCATAAGGGCCAACACATCGTCCTTATTAGCTAAAACGAGGCCCACGGTCATACAGTTTTGAAGGAGCATGCTGCATAGCACAACATGCTGCATCTAGGGCCGTTAAAACAATTATCGTGTTATTAGCAACTTTCACAGGGGGCAGAGATAACTGCCCAATGAACTCCCATGTTTACTCCAGTGCAGACCCAAGGAATATTAATGCCCATGAATGTACACACAACCTGTCCCCAGGAGATGGTGTACTTATAATGGGGTGGAGGAGGGAGACATATGACATGTCTGATAGTGGGAATGGTGAATCCTAAATATCAGGATCCTGATCAGTTGACAGGTAACCAACAGTATGCAAATTTATTTATTTATTTATTTATACATTTATAACGCGCCGCAGCTCGCGAGCATCAGGGCGCGACAAAAACACAAAAAGACAGAGGTCACAGGACTACGTAGAAAGAAAAAGGGGGGACTCGAAGGAGTCCAAGCAGGAAAATAGCGAATTACCGGAAAAGTAATGTTTTCAGCTGCTTTCTGAATGAGGAGTGACTGCTTTCCAGTCTGAGGTTATCTGGAAGCTCGTTCCAGAGTGCTATAGCTTTAGTGGGGAAAGCTTTCCCAAGTCCAGTAGCTTTTATTCTGGTGTGGCTGACTTTAAGTAGCCCTTTTTTGGATGATTTTAGGCAACGGCTTGGTTCATACCAGTGAAATTCCCTTTTGAGGTAGGATGGGGCCGTGCCAAATAGACAGCGGTGGACAAGAGTCAGCGATTTGAATTTAATATTCTCCTCTATAGCAAGCCAGTGGAGACCCATTCGGTCATGGGTGTTGTGCTCGCGCCTGGATTTCCCGGTGATAGTTCTAACAGCGTTATTCTGGATTATCTGGCATTGTTTGATGCAGGAGTTGCTTGAACCAAGCATCAATGCATTCCCATAATCCAGTCGAGACAAAATCGTGGCTCTAGCGATGGTGGCGCTGTTTTTGGCATTGAGATATGGCCTAATACGACGTAGTAATCTCTGGTAATATTGGCAGTTCTTTTTGAGGTATGAGACCTGTGCGTCGGCTCCTAGTGAGGATTGCAGATATATGCCAAGTGTTTTCACTTTATTTGTGACCACGATGTTGGAGTCCTTTATAATGAATGACGAGTAGACTGGGCCTAGATTGGATAAAGCTTTCGTAGATCCAAAAGTCATAAGTTCTGTTTTTGAACCATTCAGACACATCCAGTGGGCCTTCATCCAGTATTCTATAGTATTATAGATTGCTGGCAGCCTATTGTTGTCTGTAGTGTGGTCTCCGCTGAGTTCTATAATCAGTTGTGTATCATCTGCAAAGTTGGTAAAGTAAATTCCCAACTGCGAGAGAAGGGCGCAGAGACTACGAATATATAGGTTAAACAGAAGAGGGGAAAAGCTGGCGCCTTGTGGGACGCCGCAGTCCACAGGTTTCGTACTGGAGGAATAACCACCCCAGGTGATTTTAGATAATAGAAATAACATACAAATGAAGTAAATGTAATGATGAACAGAAAAAAATCCTCTTTGTGCACAAAATATACGGGGGGTTGAGTGACACTATGAAATGACATGCTATTGTCAACATAAAGTGTAACATTACATACCTTGTAACACATTACATAGATTTGTTATGGTATAGAATAGAAGACCTGTTATGAAAGATGCCAGGCACACAAGCATGTTTCTTGAGCTAGTTCACAGGGGATTGTACAACTATAGTAGTGTCTAAGTCAGCATGCATTGCTATAGAGCATCCATATATAGTTCTCTTTATGATGGTGTAATGGGCGGAACATACACAGTCTTATCAAAAGGGACCGGGGCAAAGGAACACCTGTCTCGATATTATGCGTAATGTGAGCACAAATCCATTAGTTCAAGACATTGTGGAGAATGGCAAATGCAAGGAGGTATTTTGCATCAAGACCCATGGAAGAATGTCACTGTTGCTTACATGATTTTTAGGGGGCTGACAGACCAGCAGAGATAGTTTGCATTACTTACACAGAGAATCATGTGCAATGGTTGAAAGAAACCAGCAGGCCCAGGCTCTGAAGCGAGTAGAACATGGAATATAAAGGAAACACCCCTGAATAGGCGCGTGTGTTGTCCAGCATAGTCTGAATACAACGCCACGCCCCTACCACACTTAATTATCAGCCTCGGAGGCATATATGCACACAGATGGAGAACAGTCCACTGGGAGCTTGGAGACGCTAGTTGGTCACTGGGCACCTGGCTCTCCCAAGGACTATGGAAAATATAAGCTACAGCCTCAAATGCCAGTGCATTTTTGTGGCCCAATGTAGAAAAAGATGGTCAAGACAGGCATTATGGTTTGACTGGCAGGTAGGATGCAGTTGTTGTCACCTCAAAGAGTCAGTGCAGTTGATGTTGCTTTGCGGTGCTGCAGAGTGTGGAACTGTGGGGTGCTTCAGTCCCAGCTCCAGGCTGTTGTGCTTTGGACTGAAAAGGAGCACTATCAACATTGAGGAGCTCAGAAACCCACTTGCAATTCGATGTGTGGAACCAGTAATTGTGGCCTTTACAATGGAGAGCTGTGTCAGTGGCGAGGAGGACCCGCAACGGTGCTGTCCAGCATAACTGAAGGGTATAGCATCTCTGATGAACTTTCACTACAGCCTAATCACTGGGTGAAAGGTTGTAGCAAGGCCCTTCTGACTGTTTTGGGAAGGCTTCCATGGGTCGGAATGGAGAGGACAAATAGCAGTCATTTATGTTTGGCAATATTTCAACATAGTATCATCATTTAAACGCAGTTCAGATTCAATAGAAGGCAGGAGTGGTGTAGACATAATTCTCACAGGCTTACCCATCACAATATCATATGGAGACATGCCATGTTTCCCATTAGCCATATATTTAATATACATGGGAGAAAGCAATGAAGCAAGTGGCCATTTCAGACCTACCTCATCACACGTTTTGCAAGTGTGTTCTGGATAGCAGAGTTGTTTTATTTGACTGACCCTCATGATTGTGAGCGATAAGCCCAATGCTGTTTTTTCATAATGGTCAAAGCAGAACAATTAGCAATTATCTGGCCAGTGTAGTTGGTCACTCTATAACTGCAAATGGTGAGGGATAATCCAAAACTGGGAATTCAATCTCTCAGGGGTTCTTTAGCTGCAGTTATAGTGACAACATGTTGGCAAGGGTACACTTCAACCCACCATTAAACATATTGATAATGACTAATAGATATTCAATAACATTGCAACGACACAGCTGAATGCAATCAGCGTGAACAATGCAAATGGCCCTTCAGGGTGGGAAGTTTGTTTTGTTTTGCTACATTGTCCAACATCATGCATAGGCAGGTGACACATGTTGTACACAATTCTTTTAGAAAATGTAAGCACATTCAAATATTATCTTTCTCAGTGATTTTAACGTCCTCGATTGACAGGCTGACAGCTACACTTATAGCACCCTTTTCACACTGACCGCTTACATGGACCTTAAGCAAATAGTGGTCGCCCCCACACACAATAAAGGCACCACCCTAGACTTAGTTTCAACATCATCCCCCTGCATCACCTGTGAAGACCCGATCCCACTTTACTGGCCTGATCACACCACCATCCCATTCTCAGTCACCCACTTGACTATGTTTTACAAAGGTGAGGCTAAATGCCCCCTCGCTCAACACAGCTCAATCAAAACCTTCCTGGTCAATGAGCTAGAAGCAAACTTTGCTGACTTCCCCACCACAGGGAATGCCTCAGGCCTCCTGGAATTATTCAGCAACTCTGCTATGAAACTAGTGGACACTCCGCACCCCTACCCACCCATCCACCCCATGGTACATCCCCGAGCTAGCCTCCAGCAAAAACTCAATCAGAGCCCTAGAGAAATGGTGGCACAAAAACCATAACTCGGGAGACCTCACCAACCTCAAATGTCTGCACACAAACCATACAATTCTGATTACCAAAGCCAAAGCTATTTATTACTCAACAACCATTGTGGCAGGCTCTAATAGGCGCAAATCCCTCTTTGAAGTTGTAAAGCATTGTACCAAACCCTCACCCGACCCTAAGATACCAGCAACTCTGGAAAATTGCAACAGAATGAACACATTTTCTATTGAAAAAATTGACAAAATCTGAGAGACCATAGAATGAACCACTCACAGCATTAGCATTCCTTGCATCCTGACAGGCACACTGCCTCTCTGTCTGGACCAAAGTCTCTCCTCTCTTTCCCCCGGATCTCCTAAAAATGATTGCCTCCATCACACCTACTTTGTATTCTGATGATATAATTCTGTCCTCCATCATTAAACAATTGTCAGGCCCAGCACTCAATGTGCTCCTCAGCATCATCAATGACTCCCTTGCAGAAGGATAATTTACGGATGCCCTCAAGATTGGTCTCATATGACCTATTTTGAAAAAAAAGAATCCTAGATACAGACGAACTGTCTCTCCGGGATGCTTTGGGTCGAGTTCAGGGTCTCACCGCCCACCTTATCAGGTTTCTCACAACACCTAGAGCAAAGAGGTCACACCCACAAGAGTGATTGAAAGGCTTATCTTATTCAGACAGACCAAGAACGCACATGGAGGCAAGGTCTTCTTTAACAGACGTAAAGGCACAGGTAGCCTCAGGATATTGCAATGCAAGGTTCTGCAGTGGTCGGGCAATGACAGAGTATCCAAGGATTGTTGTCATGAACAGAGAACTATACAAAAAACGATGAGATCATGCAATACAACCCCATGACTGAAATTAAACATACTATCTTAGAAACAACCTGCTTTGTCCTTGCCAAGGACTGGGTTACTAGAAATTAATTTGATTTCCTCAACTCCAACTCTCAAAAAATGTCTTATGCATTACCTAAAATACATAAATATACTATTAATCATCCTGAAAGACATGTAGTGCCAGGTTGTTGCTTTACTCTAGAAGCGCTATGCCAATTTGTGGACTATTTTCTTTGAAACCGCTGAGTGAAAAAGCAAGATCTTATCGCTGCAATACAAGGGCAGTCATTAACAATTTTGAACGGATGGAGACCAAATGTATAAGTGACGTTCTAGTCGCTATGGACATTCAGACTTTATATACAAGTATCCCACAAGAGGAGGCCATCAACTGTATCCACCAGCTCCTTAGTAGGAGCAGGACTAACAACAAAGTGCCCACAGAATACATTTTTGAAGTTATGACAATTGCTTTCCAAAACACTTTTTTCAATTTGACAAAATTCTTTCTCCAAACATGTAGAACAGCCATAAGAGCAGCTTTTGCACCCAGCCTGATAATTCTTTATATGGCAAACATTGAGGACTAATTAATTATTTTCAGAAAATAATCCATATTCTGCCAACATCAAGATTTGGAAGAGATACTTTTTTCATGATCTGGCACGTTGATACTGGAACTCTCGAACAATACTCGAATTGGCAAAACACATGTAATGCAAACATCTTATTTATAAAAGAATATGACAGCCAAAAGATTACCTTTCTTGACCTCACTGTTCAAAATGTTGATGGCAAGCCAGAATGCACACTCGACTGAAGGCATACTGATAAAAACATGTTGCTCAACTTTAAAAGTTACCATGTACGTAGCATAAGAGATAATCTCCCCCTGGGGCAATAGCTTAGAAAATGAAGAAATTGCACCACAGTGGTGGACTTTAAACACAATGCAAATCTACTTGATATTCGTTTGAGACAACATCGGTATTCTAAAAAACTCACCAGTCATGCTCTTAGGAGGGCGAGATACACTCCAGGGGAAGTGTTGATCACTCCAAAAGTCAAACTTGACAAAATCAATAGAATGACATGTGTCACCCACCACCTTTTGCCCGAACACTTTGGATTTGAAAAGGATCATTAAATAATATTGACCACTAATAAGTATAAGCCTTCCTAATGATGAAGTCCCTATGTTGGCCCTAAAAAGAGCTAGACATTTTTGGCACAAATTGGTGCATTCCCAACACTTCAGAACTAATATTTCACAAAGCATTTGGAACCTAAAACCGTTGATGGGTCATTTCCCATGTGGACAATGCTCTCTGTGCAAGTTCAATAAAAACTTTGAATACTTACAAATACTTGATAAAGAATGGGTACTACGAGATATGACAAACTGCAATACTCACAAAGTCAAATACGGTATTGAATGCCCTGAATGAAGTGATATACAGGCCAGACAATGAGAGCAGGCCGCACATGTATCACAGAACATTGAACTTGGATATGTTGTAGAACGTTAAAAGCATCATTGGTCCCACATTTCAATGATGTAAATAACACAGCAAATGATATATTTTGGTGGATAGTGGATACAGTTACTAGTAACTCTAATCCATACCAACATTTGCTGTATAAGGATGCCAGATGAACTCATTGTATACAAACACACTTCTCTGGGCTTAATGAGAACTTCCCACCTCCAATCTAACTCAGCGATGGTCAATTTCTGAAACTTTATATATTTCTATGATAGAAATGGATTCAAGAAAAATATTACGGTGGATTTTTGAAAATCTGTTCTTTAACATATTATATTGAATACACACAATTACATCCATTCACTTATCACATATATATTCAAACTGTGGGGTGCACCCCCAGGGGGGTGTGGCCACATTCCCAGGGGGCAAGAGACCCCAGCGTGTAAAGTATATATAAAAAAGAATTTAAAAAAATGTTATAGGGAGGAAAGAAAAATGGGGACTGGGAGAGCCCAGGGCAGGTGCGGATGGTCCATAACGGGCAAAGGGTTCCCGACCAAGTGCCCCTCTCACCCGTTATGGAGGAGCCAAGGAGCCAGCCCAGTGAAACACTGAGCGCTCCCTCAGCTGCTTTTTCCAGCTAAGTAAGTGCCACTGTTTCCCTGTGACAGTTCACTTCCCCAGCCACACATTCCCAATGAGCCATGCAAGGATCGGGAAGCTTTGCTTCGCCAGCCTTGCATAGGCCTTTGGAAATGCTGGATGGGGAACTGCATGTCTGTATGTGCAAGGGGGAGCTTGCAAACCTCCTTTCACATCCAGCAAGGTAGGCTGGAGCAGGGCATTTCAGCACCCACACTCAGGCCCCTGCAAGCATGTGCAGGAACCAGGAAGCTTTTGCTTCCCGATTCCTGCTCATGATGCAGGAGCTGAAGCGCTGGAAAGGAAACTTCGGGACCAGGGCAGAAGGTACATTTATGTTCATTTTTTTAATGTGTATGAATGTGTGTATGCTTGTGCTATGAGTGAGTATAGGATGATGGGTGTGAATGACAGAGTGCTTGCTGTGTGAATGAGTGTGGGTGTGTGTGTGTGTGTGTGTGTGTGTGTGTGTGTGTGTTTGCGTTGGTCCATGGAGCTGATTCTGGTGAGTTGGCTGGTGGAGGGTTGTAGAACAAAGGCATTCTAAAAATGCCTTTGTTACACAATCCCCCTACCCTTCTGCCAAAATAGTCTCTCATTCTGAGGTGCTGTGGAGCCCAGGGGACAGCGATGGCATTTTTTGTACTTGATATCTAGCATAGATTTCAAGTAAAAAATACCATGCTTTCCCTCTTGGCCCCCAGAACCTTGCATACATATATAATCACTTTGATTGTGTGCATGTGTTAGGCGCTGTGAGGCCCAGTAGACAGGGATGATGGGCCTCATTACACGGTAGGTGCTAAGGGATTATCGGCACCGGTAAGGTCACCGGTGCCGGTAATCCCTTAGCGCCCTACTACGAGGTCCCTCAGCGGGTCCCGTCCTTAACACCTGGTCTGACCAGATGCCGTCTGGACCGGCAGTTCGCGATGAACTCAATTTTTGAATTCTTGTTAGAATGTCATCCCTGTCGATATCAATACGCCATTCGTTCCCCGAACTTTTCTTGGTCTTTATTGAGCCTTTCTCCTGAAAGAGATCACTGTAAAACTTTACCCAGTCCTTTTTTGAGACGTTACTGGCTGTCAGGGCTGACTGAAAATCATCCCCTTTATTGATTATCTCCCACAGGGACCTAGAGTTAGATGTAGTTATTGCTGCCATCATTTTCTCGGCATCTGCTTGTGCTCGCCAAATCCTAGTTGATTTTAGCCAATTTTTATAAGACTGTTTACAGTGTCTTATACGTTCCTCTTTGTTAATGTGGCTGCTTTTCTGGAGATGTCTCAAATCTGCACGATGTTCCCTTCTTTTTTCCACCAGGATTTTGCTATATGCGTGATTCCTCGTAAAATCTTTTTTTTTGTTTAATCCCTTTTTAATCTCAAACTCCTTAAGTAGGCAGGCATATTCCGCTGTTTCATGGTTAACTTCAAAGTTATGAGTAAGCCGGACTGCTAGTTGAGGGATTGTCCTTGCTTTGATTTTCAGCCTGTTACGTCCCCATGATAGTTCCATTTCGTGGATGTTTGGATGTTCCGGCTCTTCCGTTTTCCAGAGTAATTCAATTTCAAGGAGAGCATGGTCGCTACGAGTCTGTGGAACAACTTTAAAGGAGTTTATCCAAGGCAATGTATTTCTTGCGACAAAGCAATAATCCAAGCAGGCTTTCGTTGAGTTCGCAAACCAGGTGTCCGCTCCCGGAATATCACCTGCTGTTTGACCATTCAACATTGACAACTCTCAAATGTCCATTTCTACCAGCCAGCGTTTTTCATTGTTCGGGAGATTGTGTCTTCTTTGCAACAAGCCATTTTTATCCAGCAATTTGATATTCAGGTCCCCGCATATGATAATCAGTTGGTCCTTGTCTTCTCGCATTGAGGCGTCAAGAGCCACCGTCAAATCCGATAGATAATTGTCCGTAGCTAGTTCGGAGACATTCCAGTATGTATTTATTAACAGGAGTCTCTTTTCATACCGTCCTCTGTTTTTCACTATTTTAAGTATTTGGAGAAGCGGATTTGGCGTCAGATGGTCTAAGACTTGGAGTTGACAGTCATCCTTCACTAAGGTTATAAGCCCCGCCCGGGGTCTTCCCAAAGGTCCTTTCTGTGCCGGATTTATATAGACCAAATAACCTTCACATACGGGAGTTGTTCTAATCCAGCTCTCTTGTATGCAAATTAGTTCATATTTCTCAAGGAAGTTACTTTCTCCCGAATATACATGGACGAATCCCCATGTGTTCCATGAGGCTAAGAGGGATTTGGTTCCTACACCGATGTGGTCGATCTATTGTCGCTTTTTTTCTGGATTGATACTGGGCGTATGTCCTCGACTCTCCACTTTTGTCAGTGTCTGATTACTGACTCCTGCCCATTTTGTCTTCTTACTTGAGTTATCAACTGTAAATCTCAGATTTGTTAGTTGGTTATCTGTTGACCTCTGGGTGCTGTTTATTTTGCGCACTGGTTCTGAGCTACGGTCCCTTGTATCCTGGCGATCTTGCCTGGTATTTAACTTTTGGTTCGACCTCTCTTCTTGTCGCGTGTTACTGGGTTTCTGTGGGTATTTGCCTCTCTCCAGGTACTTTTATTATCTGGGTCCATAAGTCTATATCCCCAAGACTCCAGGTTATTCTTTACATCCAGTAAGCTATCTTTCAATTTTCTTGTTGTCAAGTGTAGTACGACCACGTCCGGCTTTTCTTCATCAATGAATTCCACAATTGCCACATCATCAGTGTGGATTTTCCGACTTGCTGGTAGATCTTTAAGTATTGACATCACCCTGTTCCTATTCAGCACTATCCTTCGTCTGTCTCTCCAGGTCCGTTCCAGTTTCAGTGTGTGGAAATGTTCATACTCACCTGGGGTGTCCCATCTCACCCCTTGCTGATCTTTTGTCATTTACTTTTCAGGACTCCTGTATCTTGGGGTTTTTCTCGGAAGATTCCCTATGCTTGTCTGACGTCTAGCCATTCGTCTGGCTTCTAGTTGTTTTAATAAGTCCCTACTTTTTGTTGCATTATTCGGGCTCCTTTTCTTGTCCCGTGAGATTGATCGTAGTTCTTGGGTTTTAATGTCAATTTTTTTTCCTTTGAGATCTTTTGCCCTTTTGTCACGGGATTTACACGGCGATTTAGGCCACCGATGAGATCGATTTTCTCGGTACTTGTCCCGTGGCCTCCTTTAAGCGTTTTCCTTCTCATCTTTTGGGACACGGTCTCGTTGTTCTGACCATCGATGGGATCTACTTGCTTGATGCCTGTCCCGTGTGTTCCTTATGGCATTCCGATGTTCGTCTTTGGGATAATGAGAACGGTCCTGTCTTTGTTTATCGTTTTCGTTTTTCCTTATTTTCCCAGTGAGCTTATTCACTCGCTGCTCTTCCTCTGTTCTTGATTCTTTTCCTGTCGGGACATCATTTAACTGCTTATCAATTTCTTGCCATTCTGATAAGCTGATGTCGTCCCACATCTCTTCCTCTCTGGTTTCCTCAATTATTTCAATGAGATCACTCAGACAGCCACTTGTGTCCCGGCCGTTTTTCTTTTGCAGGATCGACTCCTCATCTTGAGGTATCTTCTGCACAACTTTTTCCTTCGATACACTCAACAAGTTAATTTCTCTCCTGGGCTTCTTAGGTAACGGCTCTTCCGGCTCCTCGATAGGCAGGTTGATGTTTCTTAAGCAGGCTCTCGATCCATTAGCCTTACGCTTGCATACCTGTTTTTTTGCTTTCTTTTGACCTGTTTCTTTCTGGTCTTTATGGGGAGGGTCTTTTGCGGTAGTGCTGTTTTTTCCCAATTGCTTGGGGGTTCTTTGAAGATCGCAAAGCTTGATTTTACCTCCTCATCCTCTACTATCAAGATACAGTCCGGATTAGTAGGTTTAGACGTCTTTATGCCCTTCCCTAATACTAAGGGACTGCCAAGTTTTTCCTTTGTCGTGGCCATTTCCGGGTCTGTCCTTCTCCGGTCTTCCAGGTCTTTCCTCCTAGGATCTACCTGGTCCCGGTCCCTTATAGGACTTCGCTTTGGGTCTGATCTTAAGGCGGATTGCTGATTCAATTTTCTTATCCATTTATGATCATCCAGTATGGCTTCCATCAGTAGTTGCTTATCATTTGACTCCTGACGCGCCAAATCACATAGGCGATTTTGCCATTGATGTGAGAGGTCCGACTCGTTTTGTAATCTCATATCTAATTGCTTCGTGAAACTAACTATTTCACCCATCCCTTCCTCAGTTTTTACTGTTGATAGGTGTAATAACTGCAAAGTTTCATTTAGAGTCTCGTAAAGTTTCAAAAAAGGAGCAAGCGTAATGTTTAGTGATGCCATCACCACATTTTGGATGTGAGCTAGGTCTTCCTGCCCTCCCTTCAAGCACAGATCACTTATTTTTTCCAGGGCGATGTCATCTATGCCCAGCTTGTGGGCCTTTTTCGCCTCCCCTTGGGAGGCTTGGCTTCTGTAATCCTTCTGTCTAATTCCTGGGGTTTGATGCAAATTACCCCCTATTTGTGAGGAGTTCGAAGGAAACTGATCTGCTGGATCCACTTCATCGTCAATCGCAGCTAGTTTATCCTTGATGAACGATAAACTTCTCCTTTTTTCTCTCACTATTTTGCCCGTGAGGTTTGAGATATCCTGGATTAATTTGGAAGCGAGGCTTGTATTACTAAGGGTCTCACAGGCCCTGTCCATGCCAGCACTTTGAGGGTAGGTTTCCTGCAAAGAACCAGGCCTGTGCTCCCCGCAGTCACCGACACTTGAATCCATATCGGTGAAACTGCTTCCAGAGCTTAAATGGATTTGTCGTGGGCTGGGAGATTTCTCCAGAGTGGCAGGATACATCTGAGGCAGATCATTCTCTGTAGTTGGAAATTCTGTGATCACCTCCTTCTGAGTTGGTATAATTTCCAGATTTTCCCTGATTTTCTCTGATTGTATGCTGGGGAGTACAGACCCTTGTTGCTCATTCAGGTCTTCCTTGTTCATGGGTGGGACTGAATCATAAAAATCTGACCCTTCTACCTTTGCTCCCATAGCCATACCTGTTGGGGCCACAGCATAGGACTGTTCCACAACCAGATTCTCCTTGTGTGTGTCTAGCCCCCCTTCCAAGGATTCTGCCCCACCGGGCATTTCCAGGCAATGAGACCCGTGCGGGGACGACCCTGCCTTTAAAGGGTTTTGCAGGTATATTTTTCCCCCTGGGTCACTCGGCAGGGTGTGCTGACTCTGTTCCCCCTGGGACCTATCCGCCACAGGTAGGCTCTGTTCTAGGTCTGGGTTGAATAGGGCCTCCGTCAGTGTATTGCCAGAATCCCCTTCATCGTGTACCAGGTCAATAGAAGTAATTTCTTGTATGGCCGGTGCTTGGGGCTGGTCCTGCACATGTGCTTTTTTTGCTAAGAAGACAAGACGGCTTTGTTTCCAAGGCAACATACCTTTGTTAGGGCCGCCCACAATCGGTGACAATCCACTGGCCAAAGCCGGATCAGAAGCAACACGCTGCCTTACCTGTTGCCTGGTTTTCACTCGCTCTTCCGCCCCTGAATCTGAGTTCTCACTTTTAAAGCGGCCCATCGTTGTGCAGCTCCTCTCGAGCTGGTCACTAAGAGAGGGAAGCAATATCCTCGTTGTAGGCACCTCCAGCGCCAAACAGCCGCACAACAGCCAGCGGCCTTTACTCCTTCGGGCTTAACGCCGCAAGGGTGTGCTGGGCTCTGTTTTATGTGCCTGGATAGGTCAGGTGATCAGTCACGTGACGGCACAGCGCTCCGCCTCCTCCTGGAAGCGAGCGAGCAGGCGAGTTGGAAATACGAGATGCGCGAGTTCTTAGAACTCCCAGCGCACGTTGAAAAAAGACAGCAGCAGCAGCAGCAAGAAAGAAAGTGTCCTATCCTCACGGGAATTGCACACGCCGCTCGGCTGTGCTGGGCTCTGTTTTATGTGCCTGGATAGGTCAGGTGATCAGTCACGTGACGGCACAGCGCTCCGCCTCCTCCTGGAAGCGAGCGAGCAGGCGAGTTGGAAATACGAGATGCGCGAGTTCTTAGAACTCCCAGCACACGTTGAAAAAAGACAGCAGCAGCAGCAGCAAGAAAGAAAGTGTCCTCTCCTCACGGGAATTGCATTGTATTATATTTGTCATTAATACAGCACCATTGTATTGTATTATATTTGTCATTAATACAGCACCCTTTCCCCGTTTGTATGGCCTCAATGTGCTTTGTGGTTGGAGCTGCCTCAGAGTCCATGGGCCTCCTTACAAGTCTGGCAGTAAAACCGGAAGGCTGTTGCTGGACTTGTGAAGTTTTGCAGCGCCTGGCTTCACAGAAACACCAGGGCATTACAGCCCCGGCGGTCCATGAAGTCAGGCGCCGGAAAATGTTAATCCCCATTCCCATAGGACTAAATGGAAATGGGGAACACTGAAGCACCGGCACCATTAATAACAGTGCTGGTGTTTCCGTGTAGGTCTGCTTACCATGGCCGCTGTGCCCAGCAGGGTCCCACCTGCCAGGCACAGCAACTCCGGCAAGCAGATCTGTAGTGTGCCGGTCCAGTACCAATGGTGCTGGTAGGCTTACCCGCACCGTTGTTAGCATACCGGCACACTTATAATGAGGTCCCATGTGTGGTAGATTCTAAGATTTGATTTATAAAATGCATGTGTGCATTTTTCCAGGTTAGGACTTAAGGAGATGACTAAGCTCCACTAAGCAGCCTGGAGGTCAGGCGCATTGGTGGGTGCTGTTGGTGGTTTAGGATAGAGAGCTAGTGCCAGAGATTTGATGTGTGCCCAGCTAGACTGACATTTTCTGTATGTTGTCACTTTAGTCTAATGGCAGAGGCCGTTGTGGTACCTGAGGTATTTCAGCGTGGATGGCTATGTGCGCTTGTAGACCAGAACTGCATAGCCATAGCTGCATTCTAAAGTGCATGGATGGGTGACTGTGCATATGCAGACTATGTACACAGATGTGGTGCAAGGTATACATACCTTAAACTTGGAGTTCATCTTCAATGTCATTTTACTAGGTCCAACGTGATTGGCTGGTCTCGCCAGTTGTGTTCTCACTAGATCGAAAGCCTGGGCAAGGGGCCCAGAGGGATGGGGAGTGATTTACAATTGTCTGTGGGAGAGGGGGTGAATTTATCATGGTGTGCCACATCAAAAACTTAAATTTGGGATATCTGAGTACAGTCAAAAACGCCTGAAATGGGGGCACAACATTAAATGCAGTAACACCTAGATTTGAGATACCTGGATAGAGGGAGAAACACCTAAAATTTGGGCACAACAGTAAATGCAGTAACTCCTAGATTTGGGATGCCTGGATAGACGGTGAAACACCTATAGTGGGGGCACAAAAGTAAATGCAGTGACATCTAGATTTGTAATTTCTGCATAGAGGGAGAAACGCCTAAAATGGGGGCACACCAGTAAATGCAGTAACACCTAGATTTGAGATACCTGGATACAGGGAGCAACGCCTAGATTGGGGGCACAACAGTAAATTTGGTGACACCTACAGTTGGGATGCCTGGATAGAGGGAGAAATGCCTACAATGGGGGCATAACAGTAAATGAAGTCACACTGAGATTTGGGATACCTGTATAGTGGAAGAAACGACAAAAATGGGAACACAAGAGTTAATGAAATTGTACTTAAGAGTTGGAGTGCAGCAGTGATATATGACTATTTGCTTACTAGCTATCAAACCTTGAGAAGCTATGTTATGTAGGTGCGAGGAGTGGTACGGCTTTCCAAAATACAGTAATTGCTGTATTCCCCACCTAGACCACTCTCACCTTGTCAGATGCTGATGGTTAACAGTGGCAGGCTTTCCTGGTGAACACAGGCAACCACAGACTGGGACTGCTTCTTCAGGAGCTGCCCTTTGCCTTTGGACCCATAGCAGACAGGCTGCCTGGGCAAAGGCTGCCCTGGGGGACACTGTTAATAAACACCTCCTTCTGAGGAGGGCCCAATCTCGGGAAGGGGAGTTGGGTGGGGGTGGGAAAAATGGTGGGGCAGAGGTTGCCTAAGAGAGTCAGGTACAGTACACAGACTCACACACATCATCTGGCCAAGCTCAGAAGCTAAAAGATGTTTGTCCCAGCTGTTGAGGGATGGAATCCTTTGCAGATGGGAAACAAAGGCCTGCAGGGCCCAATCAGCTGCTCTGGGAGGTGGGAGGGGGGACACTGCCAAACGAGGAGGTGAAAAGGGCTAAAAAGCGCACACCAGAAATGTGGCTAAGCTACAAAACCAGCAAAAGATGCACATTTACAAATAAAGCAGGGTCTCAGAACGACAAACAATACCTTGCCAAGCTGGAAAGCTAAAAGATGCTTGGCCCAGGTTTCGAGGGATGGAATCCTTGCAGATGGGAAATTAAGGGATGCAAGGCTCAATCAGCTGCTCTGGGGTGTGAGAGAGGGGGGACTCCACCGAATGGGGAGGTGGAAGGTGCTGCAGAGCACACACCAGGAGTGCAGTTAAACTTCAAAAACTAACAAAAGATACACTTTTACAAATAACATAGGCTCACAGACCCACAAACATAGCCTGGCCAAGCTGGTATTGTTTGCTGGGAAGCTGAAAGATGCTTGGCCTATGAAGTTATTACGTCATCACATTTCTTCATGCATCGATGACATCATCGCAATGACGGGAATCTGTATTTTCCCACAACCTCTATATTATAAAACATAAAAAATAGAAGAAGCAGATTTCGAAAGTGATCCAATCTGGGGCTTTAGTTTAGTTAAAGCTGAGAGAAAGTTTGTACTCTCTTCTGCATATGTATGGATACAAATATGCAGTCCAAAGCTGTTACACAAACCCTCATGACTGGATTGAGTTTCCTGGGATATCCCCTGGTACCCGCTGAATTAACATTGCCAAATCCATGACTGAAACAGCTCCACCCATTCACTTCCTTTGCCATTAACGTTTTGTGGAGTTAAGTTCATGGCTGAACTACTGGTTAAATTTCTATTATTGGCATGTGCCTGATTCGGGCATCTTTCATAGATATCTCCAATGACTATGACACTAAAATTTTTAACATTACTTTCAAAGTTCATCAGATAATAATGTAGACACCTTCTCAAGCCCTATAAATACTTATGATTCAGGCAGCTATTCATTTCAAATTAATAATTTACCATCTTCTCAGTCAATTTCAATCCCAAGTAGATCCTTGACTTGCATGAGCAGCATCCTAAAAATTACTTGTAGAGTATTTTTAATTAGAATAGACAAACCACACAATGTGTGCATTTTCAGACGCTGGGAGTTTGGAGACTGGGTTCAAGTGGCATGTATTGCCATTGAACGTTAAACCCCCTGTCAGTCAAACTTCTTGGAAGCAAATGATATTGCAGTCTTGTAAATAAGCTGTCAATTCGGAATTTCTCACGAAGCTGTTAAAACCTCTTGTGTTCCATGAAATACTGTTAAAATGATTTTTCTTTATAGAATCCATGCCATATTATTATTAGGGTAGCATCCTCCCAATTGTGGGTAAAATATTGGGCCACTAAGGCCAATCCTCATCTATTTCAACCCTCACTTCTTCTCTCATCCCGATGTCACTACCCACCTTTATTCTTACATAATTCCACTTCAAGGCCTCTGTTAAACAAGGCTTAGCTTCCTCATAAAAACAAATGTGGTTAGCCTTATCTGTTACCATCTTCACATTGTCAAGGTCAAATAAGGGTGTAGTTCTGACAAAAAATGTGCTCTAACAGAGTCCCAATCACTTTCATCATCGAACTCTTTCAAAGTCTGCAGATTTCTGAATAGGTAATTCTGGGATTTCATCAAGCAATGCTAAGATTTGAGATCCATGAAAGACTACTGAGTTTTTTTTCTCCCCAAACCTGATTCAAATCTAAGGAATAGGGGATTCACTCTTTGTTCCCTTTTTCACAATTATATTCTTAGATCCTTGATCCTGCTTAAAACTGAATTCTGTTTATTCTGACAGCTCATATCTTTCCTCTTCTACATCAAAACACTTCAACTGTCTAACACAATCCTTGCATTGATCTCAGATCCTATCATTTATTATATTTCCTGCATTTGATTGCTAGGTGCCACCTCTGTTGATCCAAAAAAAAAAAAACACATGTCTTCCTGCCTTTTCGTTCTTTTCTCCTTCGTGTTATTCCTACTGGTTTCCAATACACCAATCGCCTGAATGACACTGATCTCTGGCTCATCAAAGTTTTTTGCAGCTGAGGTAGTTTCGATGACTACCTCCGAACGTAACAAATCTGGACACAAACTGCCATCCCGTCAGAACTTTAGTTTCCTTTTCCCCTTCTTGGATCTCTCATGTCTTCTAGTTTAACTTGTTTTTGTTTTTTCTTTACCATTTTGGAATGTCTAACCTCCTTTTCTTTCACAGGTGTCAATTGATGTGATGAGGGAAGTGTGTGCCTATCACTATCGTGTGTCGTGCCCTTTCTCAGACTCCATTTCTTCATGAGGTCAGGCATGGCACTTAATCTGGGAGATTTCAACAGATTTTGATTGCCATTTGAAGGTTAATTACAAAGTGCCTCTTCATGGCCTTCTTCTTGCATTGAGTTCTTTGGGCTATTAGGTAGTAATGAGCAGCCTGATGGAGTTCAGCAATTCTCCAAATGGCTCCACATTTCAAATGTGCCTAGTTTAAGTGGCGGCAATGGGTTTACACAATTTGTCGATCTATTTCCATCCATTAAACCACTGTTCCCTAACATTAGGACCAAGACTTTTCCAATGGAGTCGGAGGCAAAACAGAAGTTCTATAGGTTTTCCATCCACCAGCCCTGGTGTAGAATCTCATTTAGAGTGAGACCCCACAAGGCGTATTAACTAAACCTGCAGAAAGGAGGAACTTTTAGAAAGATCAATCTGATTCTGCATGAGTTCTTATTTGGTGGGTACTCTAAGGTGACCTATTTGTGCTTTCACTGGCAACCCCAATGTCCTCCTTTTCCAGCAATCTGAAAAAACCAGTAATTTATCCTGGGGTTGAGTGACTTCTCTCCCTCATACTTTAACTGACCTTCCTTCACCCTTCCGGGGAACCCCTCCTCCCAGGCAAACCCGCCATTTCTAAACTAGTGATATTGGGGGCCACTTTAACAGGGGATTCCCATCTGCTCCTTAAATTGCACACACAAATAGTCATTGTACCAGAGAGCGTAAAGCTTTCCTACAAGCAGCCCTCAAGATTATTCTTTTTAATAATCAGCAACTCAGTCAGGACGCAGACTGCCAGACTGCACTTAGACGCACTTCACAGCCTTTCCTGGAGACCGCGGCTGATAACACACACACTGCCTTAGTTGGGCTCTGCCTTACAACATCAATTCTCACTGGGATCCTCTGCCATGGAAACACCTGGCTGCTGAGCTGTATGCCACAATGGGAGGGCCGCTCAATAGACAACATGGCATTCAACCCTGCCAGACTGCACTTAGCCGCACTTCTGCACAAGTATATGGAAATAAACCTTCTCTATGCCTTTGATGCCTCGTTTCCGTTTGAATGATTTGGTGCTGAAATGTGAAATTTTATAGTGCCCGGTGAGAGAAATGATGTTAACGAGTGAGACAATGTGAGGAGTTTGGTGCATGTGGAAAGAGATTGTGAGGAAGACCTCTCAAATAGATTGTGTAACCTGCTTTGCGCACATGAATAGGCAGTGCAACGGGTTTACAGCATTCATAGCTAGCAGGAGGAGATTGCGGTAGACAGACAAACAGTGTTAAGAACTTGGAGCCTATGGACTAGGGTGACCAGATTTTAAACATAAAAAAATAGGACAGGCCAATGACATAATGGTAGATCTTAAATTTGACAGCGGTATCGATGACTACACTTGAGAGGTGGAAAAGGGGCTGTGTGGGTTGGGGTGGCCAGTCATCTAAACTGTGCAGATTTGGATGTGACTGTAAGCTTGTTCCAAACAAAGGAACCTTTGCTCACATTTTTATTTCAGGCTTTGTTAAGATTCCCTTTCCCAAGCACTCTCTGTAGAAGCATCCGTTCATGCATGTGGCTGTTAACTATACGGTTGGGGGCTACAACCCTAATATGGATGGCAGGCATATTTCTTAATGTAAGATGTCACCTGTGTCTGTTGAGCAGGATTGGTGCAGGCCAGGAGTTACCACATTGGGGATGAAATTCAAAAACCTGTTTTACAAATATTCGATACTCAGCTCATTTTAACGATGGCGATGTTGACTGGCCCACTGCCATTTAATGAGGATAGTGATGCCCTATCCTAGTTGTGGGAGCCAGATCTACAAATAATTGATGGAATCACTATGTAATTTTTCTTATTAATTTCTGAGCTTTTTCTCACATAGTTTCCTGGCTCACATGAAAGTTTAGGAGACTGTTGAAGGGGAGTAACCTCCCAGGAGGATAGTGCTGTCCTGATGGCAAAACCAAATGGTATCCACAGCTCCATATAAAAGAATATTGCCAAATCCCTTCACTATTTCTTCAGTGTACGTTGTATGGACTATTAGCTAAGAGAATATAGAAGTTGGTTCAGAGCTAGTTTACGCATATCCACGGTTCACAGTCAAAGTTTCGAAAACAAAAGGCTCGAATGCCTTTTTCTCGACAGTCAAAGGACCGAAAAAAAGGTTCGAATCATTTTCTGTATTTTTTTTATGGGGGGTTCCCCCCAGCCGCCTGTTTTCTTTTTATAAAAAACTTTTTTTACATTCTAAACTAAAGAAATATATAAATAAATAAATAAATAAAAATTCGAACCTTTTTTTGATCCTTTTACTTTCGAACAAAAGGTCATTCAACCCTTTGTTTTTGAACATTTGACCGGACACCGTGGTGGTTTCACTATGCCACCTTCAACAAGCATCGGTTCAGCAGACATAACAGAAAGTTGGGAAAGCAATTGGAAGCATGAACGTATTTGATCAAGTATAATGGCCCTATTAAATTGAAATAGAGGGCGCAACACTCACTGGTTAACGCTGAATACATTTAATACTAATAGAAATTGCTTGGAGCCAAACATGCATTAATAGGGACTACATTACCATGTAATCAAACAGCCCAGTGTAACATTTCATTCACAGTGTGAAATAAAGGAGACAGAACAGAGTACCACGCCATCACGCCATGTTTCTTTGCTTAAATATTTGACACAGTAAAGTGATGGACACCTCTACCTCCAGATACTGTGATGGCATGAACCTCCTGAGGGATACATTGATTTGCTTCAGGTTCTTTACATTTGTCCAAAGTCTAGCAGATGGAATATGTTGCCACTACCTTCCGGTCAGCAGAGGTGAATTTTGATGTGAAGCGTTACTTAAAGCCGTAACCATTTTCATATCAAAGAGCTTAAAGTAGGTCAGTATTAGACAGGCTGTTCAGACACAGAAGTTTGAACGATTCTGATTTGCACTTTCCTGAACGCCTGCAGGCAAACTCTTCCCTGAAAATGACTGACAAGTCACCCGCCTCCTCTGGGTTCTACTCTGATCTGAGCAGTCTTGACAATTCATGTCCCTTTGTTTTGCGTGGTCTCCATGGAAACACCAACCTGCCTGTTTAAGTGCTATTGTCCATTGAAGACATAATTGGGAATTGATCTATTATGGAACACATTTCCTTTGTGCAATTGTTTGCAAGCGGCCCCCTTCAGAGGATTGCAATGATCCATTTTGGCATGCTTTATAAAAACACATCTCTCCTTTGCTTCCAAAGATATATATATCTATGGAAAAACGTTGTTACAGGGACGTTATGGTTACAGGTAAAACTGAAACCCCCCCAGAATTCGACAGTTATGGTAAGCTAAGCAACCATAACTCGCGCCACCACTGTGCACTGCTAAAACTAACACCAATAACATCAACGTTGACATCACAAATATCATTGATGACATCACTGATGACATCAAATCTGACATTATTTTTGATGTAAAATCCCTACAAGAGGTTGTGTTTATAATGTTGGTAACATGATGTCAGGGAGGATTGTATAATATTAAAGAAGTAATAACTAGCAAACAATTCAAGACTTACTACACACTTGTGCCAGTACAAAGTATACATATAAAGACCCACACCTCATACAAATCAGAGGCACATACAGGGAAACTAAAGTAAGGAAGAAAGAAAGAGCATCATCAGAACATTTTAATAGCATTAAAGTTTATTTCCATGTATACACATGAATTGTGTGTTTCAGGCCAGCCTATTGCCCCATGTATGTGCATCATGAACTTAGACCAAACCAAAAGGTAAGTACTTTAAGAACAAATAAAAAGGTTAACGTCTAGATATACAGCACCTTTTCAATTTTAATATTTTGACTCTCAGTGACCAAAACAACAGCCCTAGATATTTCAGTGACCAAAAATAAGTGGCCACATATGTGATGTCATCAGTGATGTCATCAATGACATTTGTGATGTCATCTTTGATGTTATGGTTGTTAGTCTTAGCAGTGCACGGTGGTGGCGTGAGTTATGGTTGATTAGCTTGCCATAACTGTCGAATTTTGGGGTTATTTGGTTTTACCTGTAACCATAACGTCCCTGTAACAACGTTTTTCCATAGAATTCCAAAGGTTTTGACTAGAGCAACTTAACCATAACATCCCATTAACAACGTTTTTTGTTGGTTTATTTTATAGGTTTTTAGTAGGGCAGTGGAACCAGAAAGTTCCTTCAGTGTACATTTTTCAGTGAAGGTGGTAGGTTTTTAGTAGGGCAACTTAACCATAACATCCCTTTAAAAATGTTTTGGGTGGTTTATTTCATAATTATTTAGTACGGCAGTGGATCCATAAAGTTCCTTCAGCATAGATTTTCTAGTGAAGGTGGTAGATTTTTAGTAGCACAACTTAACTATAACGTCCCGTTAACAATGATTTTTGTTTGTGATTTTCATACGTTTTTAATAGGGCAGTGTATCCAGAAAGTTCCTGTAGCATAGTTGTTTCAGTGTTGGGGATATGTTTTTAGTAGTGCAACTTAACCATAACGTCCCTTTAACAATGTTTTTTGTTAGTGAATTGCATAGGTGTTTACTAGGGCACTTACACCATAACGTTGCTGTAAGCTACTCTTTTCAATAAAGGGGAAATGTTTTTAGTAGCACGACTTAACCATAGCGTCCCTTTAACAATGTTTTTTCTTACTTAATTTCATAGGTTTTTAGTAGGGCATTTTAACCATAACGTTCGTATATTATAGTTTTTTGTAGAAAGGTGATAGGGTTTCAGTTGCACAAGTGAATCATAGCGTCCCTGTAATAATGTGTCTTTCAGTGAATTGCATTTGTTTTTTACAGGATACATTTATTTTGTAAAGATGTACTGTACAACATACTGAAGCCTGTGACTGTATCGTAATAGACACAAAGGTTGGAAACACAGTGTCTGTTTGTGCAGATCGGGTGGAGTCCAACGTGCCCAGAAAGGGAGGGGTGGTCTTAGAAAGTAGTAAAATGTAGCAAAGACAAAAATTATATACAAAAAGCAGCAAGTGCAGGAATGGGAAGGGAAAAAATCTGTACTTTCGCAAAAAGTGCACAAAGGCGTAGGGTATGCAGCATAATGAAAGCACCAACAAGAGAAGTAACGTTTGCCTTCATCAATGTTACCGCACACCTGCTCCACAATCAAACAAAGAACGAAGAGGCAGAGGAGCAAATGTCAACTACTGAGCGTCAGAGCAATGTGGTAAGTACACGAAAGTTTATGTTGTAATTGCACAGGTCCGGTAGTGTGCAATAGTATGAAAGAATTATGTTTTCTGTTTGTGCGCAGCAATGGCTTCCACCCTAGAATGGCTGGAGGATAAATTCCCACATGACCAAATGAGTGAGCTTAGTAACCCCATAGGTAGAGAACTCGGTAGGAAAATCAACACAATCACAATGTAATGCTTCATGTGAATGAACCACATTTGTTGTCTTTTAACAAAACATACCGGAATGCAAAGCAGGACATCAGAAGCGGCACCTTTTCCCCAAGAACATACTGCCACTGAAACTGAAGTGAACGCTGGGCATAGGCAAGTTGACCGCCTGGACACCAAAAAGGATCAGTTGCTTCTCCAATTTGCCACCCTGAGAACGTTTGTAGAGGAACACATAATGGGGAAAATAAGATATCACTGCCAAACGTGCACATGCCTGCCTTCTCCATTTTCCAGCCCCCTGACCCTGCAGATTGAGTGTCATGAGAGATGCTTCGATGAAACCTCAATCCCTTCTTCCCCTCAGCAGCAGCTTGGTGAAATGGGAAAATCCCCAATATATGTATCTGTTTCTTGTCCCCCTTCCATTTCCGAACAGTCGCTATGAATGTGTGTTAATAAAGATTGATATAGTAATTTGTAATGATTTTGTAGTTCCATTTTTTCCGTTTAACAAGGCCATTGTAGGTGTGAAGGGCCCAGCAGTAGTGGCGAAGATTGCAAGTAAGAGAAATTGAGGGGGCAGACGCCCGCCACACCTGGGTTCCCTATGCACAATCACAATGAAACCATCCATAGGACGCCACTACGGGCCGCATGTTTGCATGCACACAACCGCCTGTAAATAGTTATATGAGCCTCCGTTTATCTGTGGCACAACTGCGTACATGCATAAATTCTCCTATGATGCCTGGAAAAACTGTCCCTAGGGAACATATGCGAATAAAAGTGTGATGTTGTTGTAGTAGCTGGAAGCTTGAACCAACGTCCTGCAAGTATTTTTGCACCTAAACAATCCCCCTACTGTATCGTGCTCACAGCAATTGTAGTTAGAAATGTGCAATGTGCATGTGTCATATGTTTAAGTAGTCAGGGGATGGAAAGAGTATACATAGGAGAACTATGCACATGGCCACAAAGTATAACAGGCAATGTACGTCCGGCAGACAAGCTTGCAAATGGAGAACAATGGTGACGTCACCATGATAAGGGTTCAACATTGCGCGTGTTCCATTATTTGGTGGACATGCCCCAGCTCCATAAAGATCGAAAGAGGACATTTTTCTGCACTGTATGGAGTGTTACAGTGATAATGCACCCTTACAGATATCCTACACTCTTCCTTTTGCATATAGATATTGTAGGGAAAGAGATAGTGCCACTTTGCTCTGTCAAGTGCTCCACATCAACCCTATAAAAAAGCACACCCCACAAGTCTTTCTAGAGAAGACCACTGGTGCACATTGGTTGGGGCAGAGATTGCTTTCTCACCAACTGTGTACCAGCAAACTACTTCTGCAAGTAATGGACACCAGAGCTTCTGCTACTACCTCTGACTCAGAAGCCCCCATACTCTCACCACCAACACCTCCTTCTGAAAGTCCTGAGCAAGGGGACAGGCATCATAATGTGGAGTGACATCGAAAAGGAATAAAGTGGAAGAATCCCCATTGCCTAGAGCCAGCATCAGTCCTGGGTGTGTGCAACATAGTACTCAGACGCAGAAAACCTGGCTTGTACAGCTGTGGCACCACCTCCATGCAGCAGCACCTGAAAGCTAACCACCAGGCAGCTATTTGGAGGTTAGACCCCTTCCAAGCAGGCAGTAGGTTATTGTCCTCTACAGCATCCTCCACATCTGCTCCTGCCACCACTAGGGACACTCCAGTGGGCCACCACATTCCAGAAACAGCCGTGGACGACATACACAAAGGTCACTGTATTGTGCATATACTGTGACGCGGTACTGTGTAGGGGAGAACATTTACGAAGGGCTTTTGAGGCTTCTGTCGGGGAACATGGCAAACACTGCCTCCTATCCAAGTAAATTACACCCCACATTTTCTGCTCTCCACGTATGATTTGTTATCCCTGTGTTTGGTACCCTTTGCCAAATCTCCCTTCCACTTCTGGCTTTTCTGCTGTGTTTTATAACAACAGGAAAAATGCTAAACAGCCAGAAGGTGCAGGGAACAAAAAGGCTTTTTTCAAAGCCACCTTCCACTGTTCGAAAATAGAAGTTGAATGTAAACATGCAGGCACTGAAGGTGCCTATAAACGCTACGTACAGAGACGGCAACAATGGGTGGAGGGACACCGTCAAAAGCATTGTACGCATTTGCTAAATGAATTGGTGGCTCTTAAAAGAGCCTTTTTGTGCTGGGTGTATTTTCTATGGTAAAAGCAGTGAAAAACCACAGGGAAAATGCTTCTTACATGTGCAGGAAGCGCTGCACAGCATTTTGAATATTACTCAGAAAGATCGCATTGCCAGCATCAGTCAGATGAACGCCATCTGAATGAAAAATGATCCTGCTACTGAACGTAATGTTTTCATTGTGGAGAACATGCCAACGTTGTGCCAAAAAAATGCGAATAGCTTTGTTCACATTGCACCGCGCTTTCTCCATTTGTGGCCCACAGAAGGAAGAACACAGCCATATCTGTCTCTGGGCAATGCAAGAAAAAATATTGTGAGATGCTGGAAACATTTCCATGAGTTGCCGAAATGTCTCCTTCATTGCAAACTGCAGTGAAATGCCATTAACACTCCCTAAACTGTTCCCTCCCCAATGAACAACAATAATGTAGGGATGAGCAAGTGTCACCAAACTGGCACAAAGAGGACCCACATGGAACCACTGCATCCCACGTACTTCGTACCAGTGCACATCGACTTTATGGAAACTAGTGCACAACATTCTGCATAAACTTTTACCCAATGTATCCACTAGTCGCCCAACAGCCATATAGTCTGTCTACTTAACAGCACACCTGTCCCCATAGCCATGTCCACTCCTATTGGCAAACAGACGTTCTGGCAAAATCTGTTGCTAAACACTACACCCACAAATTGATATTGACCAATCCCAACTCCTGCACAGTCCCATTTCCATTACAACCACCCTCAAAAGGCCCGGATGTATACAGGGCTGCACAAACACATTTTAAGTGCCATAGAAAGTGTGCGTCTTCATAGAAATTGTTCGAAGTATTTTTTTCCTAATTTTGCTAAAGGGACATGTAAATAAACACCTTTTTGTGTGCTCCTTGTTAAGGGTTCCTCTCGGCTTGTCCTCTGTTCATTACTACACGTGTGTCTGCAGTGTACATAGTGCAACAGATTACTAATTGCAATAAGTGGAAAAAAATTCCACCGCCACTGAAAAACATCACACTACAAGCACTAACGTTGCTATGGGCACAAAAAACATCCTATCATGGAACACAAAAGCAGACACACACGAGAATCGGTAAACCGTAGTCCCATTTCCATAGCAAGAACATTAGGCAGGACAGCATGTAGCATGTGTGATTTCCCCATCTACTGCGAGGGCCACGGTACAGTAAATCAGGGCCAGTCCTTCTTCCCTTTCAAGGACTCTTTCAGCAGCACTCCCTGATTGGTTCCTGTTAAATTATTACATATGCATCCACCAGTTATAACCAAGAACTGTACATGTAATGCTATCACATCTATTCAACAGTGCGTAACAGCCGTTAAACACACAGAGGTCAAATATCCTGTAAATGAAAAGCTACTGCACGAGAAAGTACTGTACAACGATCTACACGTTCTGCACCCACAAACATCAGCATCGCTACTCATCACCACACCCAGTAGGGTATTTTTTGTACAGTACAGGTCCAACTGTGTTATATGTACATAGGAGCCGTGTGCCTAGGAGTAAATCTCCATAACATGCTCAAAAGTTGTACCGTTAAGTCTCCCATCACCTACCATTAAATCGCTCCAACAGTGGTAGGTGGTTGCAAAGGTTCCATTTGCCCACAACAGGCATTGTTATACGAACAAGGTTACTCTGTTCTTTTGTTCCGTCATTTTTATAATGCCTTCCCCCATTAAAACACCTTCTAGCTAATGTTTACAAATCGCACACAAAACTATTAGAAAGCCTTTCTGACCAAACTGTACAAAGTACATACATTTCATGCATAACAACAGTTTTCCACCTGCACGTTAATCATAACAACAAAAGGTTTTTGCCACATTCACAACAGTAACAGTCGCAAATGTGCATAATAAAATTAAAACCCAAAAGCAATGCCTGCACGCATGTACTAAGCATACATATGCAAATAACTGCATGCATGCAAATGGCCGTCCAAAAACATTGCGCTTTGCACTCTGCACCTTTTGTCTCATCCTTTCTCTATGCGCAGTACTATATTTGTAATTAAATAGGCCTACACTAATGGACACACGTTTTTCATAACAAGTGATACACTAAACTCCCAAATAGGCTGCCTATTCCCTTAACAAACATTCTTATGCTCCCAAGCACCCTCAATATTGTATAACCGCCTTTCCCACAGGCACACTTTGTCTTACTGCCAAGGCATCCCCCTATAGTTTTGGAAAATGTAATGTACAAATGTAAGCACTGTCATTAGCCAACATTTCTTCTTACTATCTTCTTGTGTAGGAGCAGTACCCACCTTTCTGTGGAAAGCCACTAGAGTGTGCACTTCAAAATACAGCCTACAATACACCTGTTCTCTGCAATCAACAAAGTAAGTACACTACCAGCATACTCTTGCATATCTTACTAAACAAGCACACTATTGTTGTACTGCAGCATATAAATGTGTGCCTGTCCAGCAATATTTACTTCATTGTTACTTATCACACCTCTACAGGTGCTAAGTGTTTGTTATATTGCCACCATTAGAGTAATGGCCTCATACTAACATAGTCTCCCCAACCTAACCTTACACACCACTGCACGGCCACACACTTGCAATTAAAAAGCTGCCTCCCCGCCCATTCACCCACTGACTCAAATTACACACATATACAAGTGATAATTTGCCCACCCACACTCCCGTTTCTTCACCAACAGCTATGACACAATGCCTACCAAACTCCAATTCCGTAGACAGCAATGCAGAAAAAGAGCAACGCAATCTACAAACACAGAAAGTAGCCATCCACTGCAAGCTGAACATGAACAGAAAGGTGAAGGAAAAGAGGTACTTGAGTCATTAAGTAAAACAGATGCATCTACCAGTACAGACAGTGTGGGAGATCTGGCAAAATGTGAGAATGTAAAGAAAACCACTACATACAGTGGAACACACACTACTGCTAAGAGACCATGTACAAATGGTAACGTAGTCACAAGCAAGCATTCTAAAAAAGTAATTTTGCAAAAAACGTTCCACCACAGAGTCCTTCAGAACCTTACAAGTAGAGGACAGAAATCAAGCTCAACCCTCAAAACCTAGTGCAGAAAAGTCATCCTAGAAGCTCTTGTAGACAGTGCTATAGGCGTGAAGCAGAAATTGTTTATAGTAATTTTGAAGAGAATGAAACCACTAACAAGATTAACTAGTACAACTTTGAAACAAACACAACCTGAGCATAGATACCTTTGGCCACATCTGTACAGGTGAATGGAGTCACACCACCAACACAGAGAAATACTTCAATGAAGAATCATACAAACAACAACAACCTAACCAAATTTCTGTACATCGAGTAGTCGAGGGTATGAAAAGATACCAAATACCATAATGAAAGAGGAAACACTGCTTTCAGAAATATCCCCATCAAACTTAGATGGCACTCTCCAATCCACCAAACCAATACGCCACACCTACAAATGGCCTTGCACATCAATGTGCAATGTTCGCCAAAGCCTAATAAAACATTTGTAGCAATTCCTCAATCAGTATGTCAAAGGCAATGACAAAATAAGAATGTAAATACTGCAAACTATGGACTCCTGTCCAGTACGCAACTACACTGGAATACGGGGACATTCCTTAGCCTTTATTTCTAGACCAGCTTGCAAAAGCACCTTCCCCTGTATTAGAATGTAAGCAACCCACCATTCAACAGTTAGAAATCTAGTGTACAAACTGTACTATGCAGAAACTCTAGCTTTAGCACTCCAACATGTAAATGATATTCTCCTGAACGCTACAGCCAAACAAGTGCTCGGTGAAATTGAGCACATCCAAAGGAAATACTGTGGAACTGAAGAGCAGTCACACACTCAAACATTTTCAGACAACAGTACTGACAACAGTGGCGTTATTAACTTTTTATATCACACATACAGAAAATTAAAACAAAAGTTCAAAAGCACTTCGGCTGAAATGCCAAACCAAGTATGTGTGTGTTGTTGTAGAACTTTCTATAAAAAGAGCACCAAAACATTAGGTATAATGCAGAAAATAGAAGGCAATGAAGAATCCCAATGGTTTCAATTAGCTCTGTACCTTCTAGCAGAAAACAAGTACAACATTACCACCACCTCCATGCTGGGCACAAAATGCACTGCAAAACTTGACACTAACCAAAGGCCTTCACGAGCAATTAGTTATAATTTGGAACTATTTCCATTGCCAAACTCACTGCAGCAGCTTAATTTGTATGAGAGCATTAGAATACAAACAGTGCACCCATTTCAAGCAATAATACGTCTTCAACCAAAAACTGCAAAATTACGTCCCACCGAATTACTGGAAAGAATTTGTGGTAAAGTGGTCTTTTTACCGTTAGATCTCAAAGAAAATGTAGACACTCTACGAGTGCAAAGGCCAATACACGAATCTTTAATTATCCTGGTGAATGGTCTAGATCTTAGTATAGCCTCCAGTATTTTAGACCATTACACAATTCACCCACTGTACTCCAAAGACACCATAGACGATGAACTAGAAACATATAAAATACGGCAAGCCAAAGGAGTGCCAATCAGTAGAGGGGAAAAAGTGTGGAAGCACAAGCCTTTCCTCTACTATTTCCCATTGGAAAAGGTGGAAGATATGATGAAAGAAGCAACAAATAGCAGCATCAGAATACCGCTATTTACGAATGTATTCTGAAGACCCTAGATTTAGACAGAAAGTGGAGTACATATTCCAACTGTTCTTTGAAAGTGAACTAGCATTGCTATGTTATGGAGTTGCCCACACATTAAAAACTGGTTCCCATTTCCAAAACATGTCTGCCCCACAACTACTTCAAAAGGTGCAAGTGAAAGACAAAGTTTTACAATCAAGTGTTACAAATCTCTTGGAAAACATGCATGGTACGAAAGAGTATTGGTTTCAACGACAAACAGATGTCCGGTGTATGCTATGCAACCTTGGCCCTCCCACATGGTTTGTCACTTTAACTTGTGCTGAGTATGCGTGGGAAGACTTGCACTCTTTCCTACGCATAGCAAACCAAAACAAAACAGGAATAGACATGAAAACACCAGGAGAGTTGTGCTCTCTCAATCCAGTAAATGTCTCATGCTACTTTCAACATCGCTTCCTTGCCATGCTGCACTTCATTTGCAATAAAACACTTCCTCCCCTCAAAAAAGTGGAACACTTCTTTTGGAGAAAAGAATATTAAGCCAGAGAAGCACCACACATCCACATGCTTTTGTGGATTAACAATGCTCCGAACTTGATATGATATGATATGATATGATAAGGCATTTGTAATGCGCCTATACACAAGTGTTTCAAGGCGCGACGAGGCAGGGAGGGGGGAACAAGGGGAAGACAGACAACGATCCTACTAGGCCAGGTGTCATTCAGATTGCGCAAGTGCAGGGGTAGGGGGAAGGGAAAAAGTGCATGGGGAAGGGGAGGGGGGAAGTGCAGTACAAGTAAGTAGAATAAAATAAATAAATAGGGCCAGCTGGTGGCGAGTGCAAGGTAAGTGCAGACAAGTGCTGGGAAGGGGGGGCTGTAGGGATACAGAGACAGTCCCGCAGTGCAGGGGTTGCCATGGAGGCAGTGCAAGTGGAGAGTGGCTGGGCCCAGGACCGAGGTCGGTGAGAGTGGCCCAGTTGCAGATTCAGTGCAGTTTCAGTGAAGAATTTAGCAGGGGAGAGGGAGAGAGAAAGCAGAAGCAAAGAGGAAGGTTTTGAGGTGCTTCCGGAACCGAAGATGGTTCTCCTCAAGTTTCAGGGAGGCAGGAAGGCTATTCCAAAGGGAGGCCCCTGCCGCGGAGAGAGATCTACCCCCAGCTCGTTGCTTCGAGAAGCGGCTGACCCTGAGGGAGTTGGAGACGGATGAGCGAAGGGCTCGGGAAGGAAGATATTTAGGAAGAGAGAGTTGAAGGTATTTAGGCCCCAGGCCCCAGAAGGCCTTGTGGACAATGCAGAGGGTTTTGAACTTTATCCTCGCAGCCACTGGGAGCCAGTGTAGAGATTTCAGTCCTGGAGAGATACAGTCCCTGGGCTTGAGGCCAAGGACAAGTCTCGCAGTTCTGTTCTGGATGAGTTGCAGAGGGCGAGAGTGGAGGCAGGCAGATTAAGATAGAGGCTGTTACAGTAGTCCAGCACTTTGTTGAGAAAAGTGATGAAACTGTTTTGCAGTTCATTCACAAATATGTCACTTGCTAAATCCTTTCTGAAAGTACCCATAGTGACCTACAAGCACAAATTTTGCAATTCCAAAGACACAAGTGTGGCAAGTATTGTCGAAGCAAATATAAGAACAGAGGCAAATACTACACCAAATGTCGCTTTGGTTTCCTTAGACCAGTTTCAAAAACAGGCTAGGTAAATAGCTTCATTTCTTCGGTTCGACACAGTGTCAAAGGTAAATCTCCTGAAAACACATACCGCATAAAAAGGAGCAAAGCATCAAAGTACATCAATAATTACAATGCAATTATTGCCCTATTATGGAATGCCAATGTTCATGTACAGTACATTGCAGACAATTCCACTGCTGTTGCACAATATGTCACCACCTATTTAACCAAAGCAGAGAAAACAAAGCTCAAACACCTCTGGGATGACATATTGTCTGACAAAACCCTGGCACAAAAATTGTGCAACTTTGGCATTAAAATGAAGTCCCATAGAGAATGTGGCAGCTACCAAGCCACTGACCGCTTAAACGGCACATCCTTATATGGGAAATCACACAACATAGTGTGGCTAAGCCTTTGGCCTTCTACATCGAGAAGAAGAGTACTTAAATTGTACGAAGACATACAAACAAAAGCCAAAACCAATACCAACAGCCAAGACATTTTGAAGAACAACTTATTGAACACATACTACCAAAACAGAAGTAGTACTTTAGAAGGCTTGTGCTTGTACCAGGTATCGCAAAACTTCTCATACAAAAACAACATTACACCAAATGAGGAAAAAGGTAGATACAGAGGGGAAAGTTGTGAAGGCAGCCTGGGGAGACTTACGAAATGCAGCCTAATTAATCATATGAAGCTGTCCTTAAAAGCTCCTCAACACAAAGAATGGTATGTACTACATGGCTCTACTGCAACTTTTTAAACCATGGAGAAAAAAAGAATATTTATTAGCCACCTACACCTCCTATGAAGATGCTTTCAAAGCCACTGAAAGTACAATTACAGATGGAAACATTATACGGTACAAAACCATATTGGACAGTGAACAACAACAAGAAGAAGAAATTTAAGTACAACTAACTGTAGACACTTCTGAGAGTAGTGAACCTTCGCAAACAGGCAGCCAAGAAACACTTGTAGAGCCACTCGTAGCAAATGAGGCAGAATTAGCCATGACAGAGTTAACTACCACTATGCTTCAGTATAAGCACTCTACAGAAGAGTTGGAAGTACTTAAATCCCAACTAAACGATGAGCAGCGTACCATTTTTGTAGAAGTAAGTAAAACCATTGTACATGGTTTTACTTACTTCCAAGTAGTAAAACTTGCACCTGTGACAACTACAAAACAGTAATGCTGTAGGGAAGTGGTGAAGATGGGTCAGGTAAAACATTCTTAATAACAATTATCAGTAAGTACCTCCAACAATTAACAAACAACAACCTTTCTGCGGTTATAACCGCCCCTACAGGTTTGGCTACCTACAACATAGGTGGAGTCACTCTACACCAATTGCTACTCCTTCCAGTAGAACACCAAAAAAATGTGAGTACTATAAACTTTCAGCAGAATCTGCTAAGGAGCTAGGCAGAGTTTTGAAACAAATGAAAATGCTCCTAATAGATGAGGTGAGCATGGTCTCCAAACTAATGTTGGCTTTGATTCACCTCAGATTGCAAGAGGTCCTCAAAACAGACTACGAAGAACTCTTTGGAGGAAAACATGTCATTTTTTTCTGGGATCTCCTTTAATTGACACCAACAATGCCGTAAAAGTCCTGGAAGCATCGGGAATTTAAATCTTTTGCAACATTTCCAATACAGAGAACTAACTCAAAACATGTGTCAGACTGCAGACCTCACAAATGCCAACTTTTAAAAAAACATACGAATTGGTGTACTATAAAAGGAGGTGCAGTCTACCCTCAATAGTAGATGCATTCATGAGCTGTACGCGCGTAACACGTGCTACAGATGTCATGGAACAATTAGCTCAGGAAAATGTCAACTGGATGGCCTTAATGCCAACTCTAGCAAGCTGTGCACAATTTAATGCAACAATGCTGCAAAAAAAAAACAACAGCTAGTGTAAATTCAGACAAACTGGACATACACGGTATGACAATACCTTTGTGTCAACAAGGCATATCATGACTATAATCCTTGGAGAACTCCATATCCAACACAGCTGGTTTGGAGAAAATGTTGAATTTATGTATCAAATGTAGAGTTATGCTAAAGCGTAACATTGACGTAGAGAAAGGTTTAGTTAATGGAGCACTTGGTACAGTTGTTAGTTTCTGGACATACCCACGGGACAACAGCATTCAGTTTGTACACATCAAGTTTGATAAACTTTCAGAAATCAAAAATATAGCATGAACAACTGCCATATTCCTTCTTTTCAAAGACATGTATGCACGCAGAGAGCAGTTTTCTCTCTTAGTAGCTTATGCAGTAACTATTCATAAAACGCAAGGTCTCACCTTAGATGAGGCATTGATTGATATTGGCCACACAGTCTTCAAAGAAGGCATGGATTACGTAGCACTGTTATGGCTACGTACTGTAAGTGACTTCAATTCAGCACTCCAACTAAGTCAATGCCTAGTCTGGGATTCCCAATGGAAGCCCTTATTTATATATTTTTATGACAAGTTCATAAATCTGGATGATGAACCCTTATATGATGCCCCTCTCTTTGAATCCCCCTGACCTCACTGAGCCAAGAAGTAGGTTTGTTTTGCAAATTAAAAGATTTATTTGAAAAATGAAACAATATATATATATATCACTTTTATGAATAAATTAATATTTGATAGCACACTTTTGAAGATACCAGTGATCAACAATGGATAATATTACACTAGCACAATTCTTTAATTATTTAGGAGTTGGTATAGAAAGGAAAAGGTATTAGAGAATACTTTTACGGTTTCAAGGAAAAGCAATGATGGAAAAAATGCAGCGCAGAAATAAACTGATATAGTTTCAACAATAGACAAGATGATCACTTTTTTCTTTATGACAACTCACTCCCCCCCTTTGCAATATAAAGAGATTGAAAGGAGAGCACACCGTTCTCAGGAATACAATCAAAATGCAATTCAAATTCCAGTTCCCCCCTAGCAAGCCTAGAGCAACCGGTATGCTTTTAAACAGGCAAAAATACTTTTAAATGTGATTTGCAATGAAGTGAAAAATATGCTAAAAATGATTTTAATTCCCTATAGGAGATTCAGGGTAGGTGGCAGCTACTTTGAATTAGTTCAGGTCAACACTGGCAATGATTCAGGAATGATTATCAGAGGGAAAAACGAATTTCAGCAGTGGAAAGCAAGAAGCATTTTTGTCCGCTTGATACAATATTTTATAAGCAATTTAATAAAACATACATTCGCCTTCCCTGCAGTACACCCATCTGGTTGTCCCCACCCCCGGGAACTTGGTTAGTCAGAGAGATCAGATGTCTTCCTGCCAGAGCAACTGTTGACAATTACACCTCAAATCAGCATATCCTATTCAGTTGAAAGAAGCTATTGTCTCTTTTCTTTCAGGCTGCAGGGAAACTCTCCTCCCCTTTTAATCAACAGGACCCTGTGATATCCTGTGCTGTTGGTGTAGGGCCTGGGAAGAGTAGGTGTTAAGAATTCTCATTGACCAGCAATACATTTGAAGTCTCAGGTAACTTAGGATGCTGTTTAGCTTCTGAAATACATGTCTCCTGTCAGAATTTAGATCGCTAGCGCCGGTTAGTGTCAAGCACTGGTATTGCAGCCATTTTTGAAAACTGCCTTACCAGTAAACAGTCCTCAAATTATACTTTGTTCAAATATAGGTGCACTTCTGTGGACCTCAGATTCATGTAGATTCTTGCGGGAGAATGATGTTGACCCCCCCAACAAGGAGGTGGGACCTTTTTAGTGGTTCTGTGGGCCATGATTTTGGCAATTTTTGACATCAATTAAAACAGATTTTGACCAGCACTATATTCCTTTGCACTGATTTTGCTCTGTGCGCAGCCAAGGGATAGGGTCTGGCAATGGTCTCCTGTATTAAAACGGACAGAGGCAAAAGTGGATGGTGGCCTATCTGTCAGGTTTTCACTGCGCATTATTGTTGATTTCTGGCCAGCCGCATGCTTTCCGGCGGCCATTATCATGTTTCCCATGTCAGTAATGCACAATGATGGATGTGGATTAGGGCTTGGATGTGTGGATTGAAACATCCCACAAGCCCCCCTCTTGCGATGGCCATTCTTTTCCATCAATGGAACTCGCAAGACTGGGATGTTCGCCTCATCTTCTTCTGATTCCGCAGATGGCAAAGTTCAGCATCTTTTCCTCCATCAGGGTGGATCAATCGGTTCTCCTCGCTGGTCCTGATGGGAGTATTGGGCGGTACCCCGGGCCCCTCGGATCTTGGCTCCGGTCCCCGGGTCGTCTTCCTTGGTCCGTCTCCATGATTTATCTCTCCTAGGATGACAAAGCAAAAGCGGCAGAAACATATTTGTAGACATTTCCCCACCACTATTAATGTAGTGGGGTGTACAAATACATTTTATCAATCAGGAGACATTCGCATTCTTATCCTTGTATTTTAGGGACTATGGGCCTCATTCCGAGTTTGGCGGTAAGTATTGGTTTTTACCGGCATGGCGGAAAGAGCGAGTCCGATCTGGTACCACGCCACTATTTACAGGTTATTCCGACCTCGCGGGCACGAGCTTTCCGCCATGCCGGTAAATCCCCTAGCGGCATACCGCTAAAGGGCCCGTTAAACCCCTTAGCAGCATGAAGGGAGACGTTCTTTACAACACCGCCATCAAAGCTTCGCCGTCCGTAATTAGCGGTTAATGTAAATTACGGATACCGTAAATTACGGTCCCGGCTAATTAACGGATACGGAAATTACATCAACGTACAGGAACGGGAAGGAGCGCGGCGGCCATCTTTAAAAACACAATCCATTTCTATCCTCTTCATACAGGACCCGGAGGCATATTTGGATCGGAAAAATAGCCATTAGAGACCAGCATCATGCCGAAAGCACTGAAAAAGGGTGCCACCCGCATAAGGAAGGAGCGCTTTACACAGGATGAGCTCCAGGTACTGGTGGACACTCTGAACGAACATGCAGAGATAGTATGCAGCAGTGACATGCGTAGGCCCACCGTCGTCAAGAAGAAGGAGATCTGGGACTTGGTTGCACAGAGGGTGAGCGCCGTAGGAAACACCCCCCACGCCACGAAGGACTGCAGGAAACGGTGAGATGACCTCCGTCTCAGGGTGCGGGCCATCCTATCGGCCAACTGAAGTCAGGCCCTGGAGACAAGAGGAGGCCCAGCTTCTCCCATCAAAATGATGCCCTGGGAGCAAACGTATGCGGACATGATGGGCACAGAAGCCATAGAAGGGGTTGGCAAAATGGATTGCGGTGCTCCATCATCCGCTGATGGAGGTGAGTGTCATGAGTCAAGACAGTAAATGCATTCCTAATGTAAGGCACCGCCAAGGGCTGGGCAAGCTGTCACATCATGTATGGGAAACCCCCCGCCCCCAATGAAATCATGCCGTAACAAGTGGGACCCAGGCTGATGTCAGGTGCAAGGGTGCAACCCATATTGGCCATACCACACAAAGAGGCTGTCAATGTGAGTCACCACGGTACTCCGCCAACATGAGTGACCCACACATCTGCATGCATTTTCCATCCAATCCCAGATCACTGTCCCACTCACCACCCAAATGTCAACAAAACGCTGCAATCCCATTGTGATACCATAGGCTTGAAGAAATGCTGACCCCCAAATCATTACTCATGCCACCTCTTTCTTCCCCCCCACAGGCAGCGGGCATGAAAGTGAGGACCAGGAAGCCACCCGGGCCAGTACCTCCAGGGGCAGAGCCAGGGGACACTGTATACCTGCAAGCAGGAAGAAAACACATGCAACACCACCTGCTCCAGCATCCCCCATGGAGGGTGCACAACCCCCACCCGCACCCCTACCCATGCCTGCAGTGCTGCCGGACACATGCCCCACGGTGCACTCTGAGGAGTCCAGTGTGGCAGGGGAGAATGCTGCCATGTGCCTCCTCGATGTGCCAGACAGGCCCACATCAATTTCCGTGGCCAACGTGGAGGACCCCAATGACATTGGACATAGCCCAGACACTCCATCATACAGCCAGGTGGCACACAGCGACTCCGGGGAGAGTGACACCCCAGGGCTCACAGGCCAAGGAGTACCACCTGCCTGTCCTGGATCCACTTCCCCTGCAGAAAGTCCCGAAAGGGCTGCAGGCTCAATACCAAGCCTGCCAAGCACATCGGCCACACCAGCCATGGATGCAGTGCGCTCCCAGCACCTCACGGACCTGATTGAGGAGTTCATCCGGGACAACCGCGAATCAAGGTTGGAGTGGCACAATGACCTTCAGGCTCTGGGCGAGGTGATCACTGCGAGCACAAACCGGCTCTGTGAGGTGCTGGGCCAGATCGCAGATGCCCTGAAGGCAGCACCACCGAGACCACAGCCCCAGTGGGAGTACCCAACCTCCCAAAGCTCCTCCACGCAGACCAGCCCTGTCCGTCGGTCACTGCGTACATTGCGCCGCCACGACATGGATCCCCCTGGCTCTGGGAGTGCACATTGACCATACTGCCACACACATGTGGCCTATGTTGCACTGATGGGACTATTGTGGGGTTGTTGTGAGGGGAGGTGAAGGGGGAGGGTGTGTGTGGGAGTTGGGGGGAGGGGGTGAGGGTGTGTGTGGGAGTTGGGGGGGAGGGGGGTGAGGGTGTGTGTGGGTGTTGGGGGTTAGGGGGGAGGGGGGTGAGGGTGGAGGTTTTGTTGTACACGTTTCTACATTATTATTCAATACATTGGTTGATCATCCCTAAAAAACAGAGTGGACATTGATCATTGTGCATGTGTCTTTTAATGTCGCACAGTGCATGGTGTACATGAATCCCCAGACCCAGTGCCCAATGTCCTGTCAACCTCACACCCTCAGCTGACTTGTGAGTCAGAAATATTGTCCGATCAATGATTGCCACACGGAACGTCCCTCATGTGCATCGGCACTGTGATGCTGTCCTGCCATTCCTTCCTCCTCCCCCTCATCATCATCTGGTGGTAGCAGTTCCACATCAGGGGGCAGTGGCACGTTCCGACGTATGCACATGTTGTGTAGGATTACACATGCCATGGTGATCTTGGACACCTTCTCGTGGCTGTAGATGAGTGCCCCACCGGACCGGCTGAGGCAACGAAATCGTGCCTTCAACAGGCCGAATGTCTGCTCTATCACCACCCGTGTATGGGTATGGGATCTATTGTAGTCCTCCTCGTGCCTGTTCTGTGGGTTGCGGACCGGGGTCATGAGCCACGGCTTCAAATTGTAGCCAGCATCACCTGCATGAGAGTGGAGTGAAGGTAAGTGTTTGTGCATTCATGGTGGAGAATTGTACTAGTCTTACATGGCCGCAGGTGATTACTGGCCATACACACATGTCCCAGGATACAGTCACCCCATTACTGGCCCGGCTATGTGTCATGTGCAATGGAATGATGCAGGGGGTAGCTTCTCCCTGATGGGTCATGGTGTGCACTCAAGTCTTGTTGCATGTGCATCGTATATGCATGCAGCAGTGTTGGACTGCATTCGTTGATGTCTTGCGCAAGACTTGGTGAAAGGGGGTGTTGGCTGTAGTTGGTAGCATACTCGTCATTCTGCACGGATCCCTGCCATGGTGACTTGCAGAAATCCTATGGGGGTGCAGGACCAGTGACACGCTGTAGGATCCCTGTTAGACTCACTTCTATGCACTCCCAGGGATGACTGTCCTGTGTGTTGAGATGCAGGAGTCAGCGACATGGTGCTATTACACTGCATGGTGCAGGATGCCCCTACGGTGTGTAAGGACCACCGATGAGTGATGCATGTGTTGTGGTATCTGGCCAGGTTTCCTGTTAGTCATGTAGTGTTAGGTGTCGGCTCGAATTCATCACTGTGTGGTTATGTGGTCATGTGCCGTGTCACTTGCCTTGGGGCACAGTGTGCTGTGAGGTGAACATCGTGCACTGGCGTGAACATTCCCACCCAGGTGGAGTATGCATCCCCCCCCTTTTCCACCCAGGTGGAGTATGCATCCCCCCCCTTTCCCACCCAGGTGGAGTATGCAGACAACCTACTCACAGCCCCAATGCACTGCCATGGCCCATTCAGGTTACTCACCAAGCAGCCAGGCACGTCGTCCAGCATGTCGCTCCATGTAGCGTGGTAGTGTTGAGTTCCGCAGGACCAAGGAGTCATGAGTTGATCCGGGTATCGGCCATTGCAATGTGTGATGGCTTTACTGGCATTACACACCATCTGGACGTTGATGGAGTGGTATTGCTTGCGGTTGTGATACGGCACCTCCATGGCATGCGGGACCACCAATTCAACGTGGGTGCAGTCGAGGGCACCTATGCAATTTGGCATGCCTGCCAGTGCATGGAAGGCAACTTTGGTGTCATATATCTCCTGGGGAGTCTGGGGTAGGGATATGTAGTCCCTTGTGTGGTTGAGGAGGGCATCCAGCACTTGGTTGAGTATCCAGGAAAATATGGGCTGTGAAATGCCATGCATGTGCCCCACTGTATGCTGGTAGGTGCCTGTGGCAAGGAAGTGGAGCACAGACACTACCTTCAGTAGAGGGGAGATAGCAGTGTTGATTTCTATGCGGCTCACTATATCGTCATGCATCAGGTCCACTATGGTGGTAATGGTGTCCCGGTCAAGCCGTTACAGGGTGTGGATCTGCTCTGGTGTGAGGTTGAAGGGGGTGGCTCTGATGCAGGGGATTGGGGGCTGCCGGCGTGGTAATGGTGGATGCACCGGTAGGGCACGCTGGGCCTGTCTCACCCTCCTTCTCCTCCTGTGTATCCTCTGTGGTGGGGTCTGTGGGTGTTGTTGTTGCTGTTGTTGTAGTTGCTGCCTTGCAAGCAGGGCCTCCAGCTCCAGGAATGCTGCTACAATTGGTATCATCTTGGTGTGGGAGGGGGTGCGGTGTGTGGGTGTGCTCCTTTTGTGCTGTGCCAGACTCCATTGCCTCCACCTGTGCTGATTGAGTGCACCTGTTCCTCTTGGAAACACTGCTCAGGGTTCTTTACACCTTCTCGGCGATGCCGGTATTTACTCCATGGCGGTAAGGTAGTTTGCGGTCTTGTGGAGGCCGTTTTTTCCATGTCTGCTTTACTTAGGATCAGCTCCGGTTTACGTCATGCCGCTAATTTCGGCATGGCGTGTCGGGCCTGCGCCACTAAACCGCTATTTACGGCCTTGTACTTTACGGCACCGTAAATAACGGTCTGGTGGTTCAGAATGGGCCGTAACGGGAAACAATGCCGGTAGTCCTTTACCGGCATTGTTTTTCCCTTACCACCCAACTTGGAATGACCCCCTATATGTGGAATATTTTAGGGTTGGAAATGTATTAATCTGGAGCGGCCCCCTCTGGGATTGCAGAGGACTCCTCCAGTTGCTGCAAAGTGTGCCTGGGATGGCAACACTTTAGCTGATTAATATGGACCCACTTGTCTTCCCCTTCTGCCAAACTGCCTTTGGGGATGCGGATCTTGTAGGCGACTGGCGAGATCTTGTCTACAATTTCAAAAGGTCCCTTCCATGTAGGCAGAAATTTCCGCTGTTTGGCTTGGTTCCTTTGGAAATTGTATAGATAGACCCAGTCTCCCACATTGTATTCTTTCTTAAAAGTCTTCAAATCATAGTGAGTCTACATGCTATCAGCTGATCTTTCTAGGTTTCGCTGAGCATAGGTAAAAGCATGTTGGAGGTGTTTCCTCAGATTTTCAACATACTCATGAGTTGTGGAGGCATTGATCAATGTCTGCTCTTGGGTCCTGTAGAGCAAATGCTGGGGAATCACCATCCTGCGTCCAGTCATCAGCTCAAACAGTGACATTTTAGTTGTGGATGAAGGGGTAGATCTGATGGCCATTAGGACCAGAGGTAATCGGATATCCCAACTTGGCCCAGAATCTGCCGCAAACTTTTTCAAGATGCTCACAATGGTTTTGTTGTAACATTCTACTGCACCAGAAGAGGCTGGGTGGTAAGCAATGTGTAGCTTCCTTTTAACCCCTAGTATCTCCCACATCTTTGTCATTACTTTGCTGGTGAAATGGCTTCCTCTGTCTGGCTCAATCCTTTGGGGTAGACCAAAACGCGAAAAGATGTGGTTGATCATCAGGGCAGCTGCTGTTTCTGCCTTGCAGTTTGGGGCCAGGAGACATTCCACCCATTTAGTAAATAAGCATGTCGCCGTCAACATGTACTAATTTCCCCTAGAGGAGCGAATCACGGGGCCTATGAAGTCGACTTGCAAATTTGACCATGGCAGGGTCATCGGTCTCTTTTGGAGAGGCGCACGGTGTGTGAGGGATGTTGGCTGAAATTGTGTACACACGAAACACCCTTTCAAGTACTTGTCGAGGTCCTGACCCATGTGTGGCCAGTATGCAACCTCTTTTAGGATCTCAAGTGTTGTCTGAAACCCCCTATGACCGGCGGTGGCCGCATCATGGGTGTAACTTAACGTCAGGCTTTGGAATGAGGTAGGAACTACCCACTGATCATGGCCAGCTTGGGATTTCCTTACTAACAAACCGTCTTGGATTCGGAACATTTTTGGACATTTCATCAACACTCTAAGGTCCTCTTTCCCAATGTAATCAGTATCAGTCAGGGGAAAGTTCTCAGGGACCTCAATGTGTTGGTAAAACTTACCAATTATTGGATCCCCCTTCTGAGCCGTAATCAAATCAGCATCTGGGGTCTACTTACTCCATTGTGCAGTTGAAAGATCATTGTGAGCATTTTTCTGGGACCTAGTGATAGCAGTGACCTGGATTTCCCCCAACAGGGACTCAATCTCTATTAGATTCCCTTGGATGGCCCCGGTTTTGGCCAGCTGATCAGCTAAGTCATTTCTAGTTTTGTCTGGCCCCTCTACTTTGGAATGACCCTTGATCTTTTTCCAGTAGATGGTCATCCCGTTCGAGGTGACCAGATCATCAATGTTCAGGATTAACTTCCCATGTTTCAAGGGTTTGTTATTAGCACATAACATGCCTCTGGTTTTCCAATTAACCAGGTTCTCCACGAACCCGTTCCGTACATAATCCGAATCTGTGATTATGACCGGTTCGTGGAGTTGATGTTGGACAGCAGTGAGGTTGGCTTGATGCACAGCCATCAACTCTGCCACCTGACTACTTCGGGGACCAATCTTGTACCCAGCGGAGGGTTCTGGGGACTCGTTCACTCATGCATTCCCTACGCCGGCCACAAGTTCTTTTTCCCCATTGTTGTCAACATGGTAAGAGCATCCGTCCACATAGACAGTGGGCATTCCCTCACACTTGTCTTCTTGAAAGACTTTGTGTGGGGAATTAAGGTATGCCTGCATGTTGTCCTTGACTTTTAGACTTTCGTCCTAGAGACAGTTTTCTCTGGCACAATCATGCAAGTCAGCCAGACCGTGCGAGTGGGGACTCTTCTTGTTTTGGCCATATCTGACCTCCACAGGAAAGCCTTGCATTGACAGAATCCAGGAAGTCATTCGGGAATTACTCACATTTTTGGCCTGGATTCTGTCATTTTGGAGATATTGCAGAGGCTCGTGTGGAATCTCCACTATGATGTGTTCCCCCTGGATAAACGGGCGGTAATTCTTCAATGCCCACACCGTTGCCAGGAGTGCCTTCTTACAATCGTTGAATTTTTCCTCCACAGAGGATAAAGTTTTGCTCGCATAGGAGATTACTTTATTGACCTTGTCATGCTTTTGATATAATACTGCAGTCAAGCATGTATTAGAGAACCCTGTCTCCAAGAAAAACTCCTTGTTTCTGACAGGGTAAGCTAGGCAAGTCGCTTGTGAGAGGCTTCTTTTGAGCTGTCTTACTGCCTCGGATTGTTCTGGACCCCATTCCCAATTGACCCCCCCGTTCAAGAGATGAATCAGGGGTCTGGTGATCTCTGTGTAGCCCTCAATGAACTTTCTGATGCAATTAGTCAGTCCAAGGAGGCTCCTTAGTTCCCGCAGAGTTGTGGGGTCTTACAGTTTCTGAAGTGCTTCCACTTTCTTTTCCTGGGGACAGAGACCCTGAGGGGTAATCTCATGCCCCAAGAAATTAACACAAGTTCTACACCACTGTGCTTTCTGAAAGGAAAGTTTTGCTCCGGCGGCCCTCAACTGTGTCAGAACATAACGGATCTCCGCTAAGTGTTCCTCCACAGATGAACTTTTGATGAGGACATCACCTACATAAGCCAGGTTACCCCTCGCACCCAGGTCGGGCATGGCCTTGTGTAGGAAAATGTTGAATTCATTGCCGGAGTTGAGATATCCGAAGGGAGTACGGGTCCATGTGTACTGCTGGCCCCCAAAGGTAAAAGCCAGTTTGTATTGGTCCTCCCTACAGACAGGCACAGTCCAGTATCCATTGGTCAGGTCTATTGCAGTGAATACCTGTGACCCCTGGATCTGGGCCAGCCCTTGGTCAATGTAGGGCAGAGGCCATCGGGAAGTATGGACCCATTTGTTGAGCTCCTTAAGGTCGGCGCAGAGTGTCCACTGGCCGTTTGGCTTCAATTTTTCCAGCACCGGATTATTGAAGGTGCTGTGTACTGGACGGATTATCAAGGTTCTTAATTACATCAGCAAACGATATTGCTTCACAAACACTGGAGTCATGCCAGGGTCAGAGGGAATTGTTGTTGTGTGGATGTCGGTGCGACCACAGTCATATGAGTCCACCGCAAAGAGATCTTGGAAATCCAAGAAAACTTGTTTCAACTTTTGCTTCTGCTCCAGAGTCACACAGGCATCAGCTAGGTTGACTCTCTCTTCAACCATCTGCCAGAAGCCTGGAAAGACTTCTGGTTTTGCTACCTCAGCGGCCTCCTGCAGCTGGGTGGAGAAGTCCCTGGTGAGAGTGCTGATTTGGACTGGAGGCTTCAGGTGGGAAAGGCATCCCTCATGGACCTGGAAAATCACCTCATCCCCTCTGAAGTCACAAGTCACATCTTCCTTACCATAAGGGCAGGATGTGTACACCAGGTAGTTCCACCCATGCCGGGTAAAGATCCTGTCTGGTGTTGTCTTGTCATCACTGTCACTGTCAAAACAGTCCTTTGGGATTGGTCCTAACAGTTCATTTCCTAAATGAATGGAAAAATGTCGGTCATCAACCGCCATTCCAATAATGGTGCCTGCGGCTAGAGTAATACTCTTTAAGTCGCTGTTATCCACCTCTATTGGAATGGTGTCATATTCTAGATTAACTAAAGGTGTTGGGTTTACCCCCAACTCTTGCTGTTGGAGAGAAGCATTTAGATGAATATAAGCATCAGGATTTTTCAATTTTTGTCCTCTTTTAACTTTCACTTCCAGGGAGAATTGTCGGGTCCTTTCTGGGATGGTGACTTCCTCTGTAATATGAATTTCAACTGCATAAGGTAGCAACTGAGCTGACCTAAATGCTTTTTCTGGATCATCAAAGCCCATGGGATTATCCGCTAATCGGGACCAAGCTTTGAAGTTTATTAGGTCTCAAGTAAAAGGTGGCAGTGACGTCTCGCACGACCCAACAATTATGGACTATGCTCTTGTTGCCAATGGAGATTTTGAGCATACACCTGCTTGGCAGGAGATGTTTGGAATCGGGTGTTTCCAGATCCATTTCCCATTTGTCTATCAGTTTTAATGTGGGAATGGCTGGCTCTTTTGGGAGTTGGCGGAACAGGGCTTCACTGATGAAGCTCTTGTTATGTTAAGTCATTTGTAATGCGCACCTGGTACCCGAAGGCTGATCGGCGCAGACTAACAAAACACAAAACAGGCCACAAATACAGCTGAACTATTGTCTATCCATTGTCCCACTGGGCGGGCTTAGGCAAAAAGCAGTGTTTTCAAATTCTTTTTAAAAAGTTCTGTTGAAACCAACTTTCTTATTGAGGTTGGAAGGGCATTCCAAGCAATGGGTGCTGCAACTTCAAATGACCCCTGCCTTGTTTTGTTGGTCTTATGCCGGGGTACACTGAGTGTATTAGAGTTATATGATCTAAGTGACCTTCCCTTGTCCTTCACGATTATGGCTTCCTTTAAATATGATGGCATTGGACCTACAAGGCATTTGTGGGTAATGAGCAGAAGTCTAAAATGAATTCTTTCTCCAACCGGCAACCAATGAAGGCTCCTTCTGGCCTCTGATACGTGATCTCTTTTACTTAAGCCCTTAACTACTCTCACAGCCCCATTTTGAATTACCTGAAGATGATGAATCTTGGTCTGAGGGATACCCATCAAAAGACTGCATCCATAATCTAATTTTGAGCCAATGATGGCTCTAGCCAATGATTCTGATTTTTTTTCAGAAATAAATGGACGAAGATGGCGAAAAAGTTTGAGGAAATAGGAGGCTGACGAAACAAGACTGTTCACCTGAGCCTTCATATTTAGGTGTCTATCCAGGCATACACCCAGGGTCTTAACTTTGGACAAGGTTTTGATAACACAATTGTCTAGGTTGATGTTCTTATATTCCGCTCCTAATTTATCCAATTTACTTGGCGAGCCCACCAAAAGAAGTTCAGTTGTGGCACTTTTTAGGGCAAGGCCATTGGATACCATCCAATCTTGAATTTTCAGATAGCTACGTCCTTTTGGTAGATTCCTGAGATAGGTAGGATGCATTGTTTGTGTGTCATCCGCGTAGTTGGCAAACAAAATCCCTTCCTCCTCCAGCATCTGAAAGAAGGGGATCATGAAGATGTTATAGAACCAGGGAGACACGCAAGCTCCCTGTGGAACTTCGAACAACAATAGCATTGGATCTGCTTCTGCCAATTCACTGGCAACTCTAATTTGCCTATCCTTTAGAAAGGATGATATCCAAAGGATAGCCTCTTCCAAAAAGAACGCATTTTCTCTTAGCCTGGTGGCCAAGATCGAATGGTCCACCAGGTCAAAAGCTGCCGAAAGATCCAGGATCATCAGTAAGGCAATCTGGCCCTTATCTATGCCCTGAATGAGATGGGATTTAAGGGCTAAGAGTGCTGTTTCTGTGCCATGATTGGCACGGAATCCTGATTGATAATTATGCAGAATTTGATTCTGTTCCAGGAATGTGGAGATCTGATTATATGCCACCCAATCCAGTATTTTCAGAAGAAAGGCGGTGTTAGTAATGGGCCTATAGTTCGACGGGGTAAGTGGGCAGAGATTAGGCTTTTTTAGTAGAGGTGTAAACCATGCATTTTTCATATTAGCAGGCACTACCTTTGACTCAAATGAGGCATTGACAAATTTTGTGAGAGCTGGTATTAAGGTAAGTAGGCATTCCTTAATTATGATGGCAGAACATGGATCTCCTTTACAGTTTGTGCTCTTTAGTTGACTGATAGTTTTTGCCAATTCCTCTTCAGATACAGGCAAAAATCTGAAAAAAGGTTGATTTTTATCTTTAACTAGGGGGTGTGTAATCTTCTCCTGCGGATCTAATATGTTCAGAGAACCTTTTTTAATCTTACTGTTGTTCACACACACTCGGGCGAGAACAGAGTCCTTCCCATCATTTAACTGAACAGGGATGAACAACTGCTCTCCAATTTGCTGAATATCAGCCAGGCTCTGATCTGATTTCACATCTTTCCGGACTATTGGAGTGGGAATGTCTGATTGTGGATTAGTAAAGATTTTCAGAGTGTTTCCTTCCAGTGTGGAATACCACCTTAAACTGGAAGGAATGTTGATTTTCAGAAATAGAGAGGACTCCCCATCACCAGTCTGTTGTCCTACTGCTATTAATGCCACGTCTGGAATTTGGTTGTTCTGGAGGTGAAATTCTACTTGGTCAGATTTTTGTTCAACCATGTGGCATGTGCCATTTAAACTAACATGGTTGACACTCTGTTTTAATTTTATTGGTTGGCTAATCTGGGTCCAGAGGACCTTGTTTACGCAATCTATTAGGGGTGACAACCGTCTCAGGAGGTCATTCCCTAGTAAACAAGGGGTGCCCTCTGGAGTCACTACTATGACCGGGTGTTTCACCTTGTGTCGCCCAATTTTAATGTCCAAATCCGCAGTCCCCTCGATGGGAATTTCCTTCCCGTCAAAGTTCTGAAGTTGTCCAGGAAGGGAGGTGAGAGGAATTCGGTAATTCTCCCCCCTTCCTGCATTTAGTTCATCAAAGGCCCTTCTGGACAGAAGGGTAGCTTGGGATCCAGTGTCCACCAGTGCCAGAATTGTACCCTCACCCTGTACTTGTAACGGATCTTCCCTCCTTCTCCTCAAGGGGGCACAGATAATGCACATTTTTGGACAACTGGTGGGCCAATTATTTAGTTTTGGACATTGCGAGAGAAGAGACTTGGGCAGAATTCTGTGGAGAATCATGGGAATCTGCAAGAAAAAGTTGGCAACTGGAAATGGGAGACGTTGTGATTTTCCCTGGTTCTGGTTCTGGGCCACCCCCCCTTTTTGGAGGAAGTCACCAGAATGGGTTTGAACCAGGGGATTTTGATGATGTTGGTTCTGGGATGAGATGATGGGCGATGCTAGCTCAGTCCCCACATCTACCCAGTCTGGATTTGAATCCCTTGGGACCCATTTTTCTTTGGGAGGAGTTCCCCCATCTCTGAAGGAGAAAATCCTTTTCCCAGGATCCTCTGAGGATCCCTCTCCCTCAAATTGGAAGATCTGTACCTCCTCCACAAACTGGGTCTGTTTGGGTCTGTTGTTTCTCCTACCTCCTCTATGCTCCTTGGGTGGCAGACTTTCAGGGGTAGGAGATTTTGTTTCCGGTTCCTGGGTTTCCAGGGGCTCTTTACAAGTGGGGAATGATGCTTCCTCCAAGGCTTTACACCCCCTTCCCCTTGTGCCTCCTCTCTGGGAACCAGTGGGTTATCAGGGTTACTGCCCCCGTCATTGTTCTGGAGCACCAGGCCCAGAGTTTGGGGCATTCTGCGCCGGCATGCTCATCTGGGGGTTCTGCTGAGCCCTCAGCATGCGACCCAGATCCTGTGCCATATTTTGGACCTGGCGCTCCAACTGTGAAATCTGCTCAGGCTGATACGGGGTTCTGTTTTCTCCCCTGGGCTGATCCCGGGAAGGGTAGCTATCCCTTCTCTGGTAGTACCCCGGGTTGGGAAGATTTGGGTACCCCTCCACCCTTGGCCTCCCCTCTCCCGGATTAGGTTGTCTGGGCTCAGGTAATTGGGGAAAGAAGGATGGATGGTTTTGGGGCTGGAAGTTGGGTGGATACCTGGGGAAAAAGTTCTGCCCAGGATTTGGGGAATGTCTGCCCTCCTGTGGGAAGTTAGGAGGGAAGTTCCCTGGGTTAGGTGCTTGGCTGGATCCCCCCCCCCCCCTTGGGCTGGAGGGGTCCACACATAACCCAGGATGGGTCGGTTTCCCTTGTAGCAGGGACTTACATAATCAGGGGAGTGAGGGATCCCATTTGTGGGACTACCTCCTTGACTCCCTGTCTGTTCAGGCAAGTTTTTAGCCCCCCCATCTCCAAATCTAAAACAGGGGCAAACTTTACCTGGTCGGTTTGGGGCTTTTCTGCGCTTTACTTTTATTTTCTATTGCTTCTGCACCTCATAGATTCGGGTGGCCTGTTCAATGACCCAGTCTAGCGACCTTTTCTCATGAAAATCTCTCACTAGCTGGGTCATGATGTATTTGGGCAAGGCATGGAAAAAAGTGTTAACAAATTCTTTGCTCTCCGTGTGCACCCTTTTGGTAGTCTGCGCAAAGGCACGCTTCAACTCCTGCACAAATTCTTGTGTGGCCTGATCCTCCCCACATTGCAAATGTAGTCTGACTTGCGAGCCTCTTGGGGATTCCGGTGAACAGAAAAATGTTTCAAGATGGCCGCCCTATATGTGGACCATCTTGAATGGTTTTGGTCCTCCAGCCCCGCAAAGAAACTGGAGTATTCTGGGGAGAATGTCCATTTGACGTACTGCATGCAGCTACTGCTGTCTTTCAAATGGAAAGTCTCCATCATTTGCTCAAAGAGCTCTGAGTGTTCCCACACAGAATACTTGGCGTTCTTGTGATAAGGGGCGATGATACTCCTTATTGCCTTAATTTGTTTTAAGGGGTCCTTAAGCAAGGCCCTTTTTTGCCTATTGGCCTTCTTGGTTGGGTACCCCTGGTCCATTCATCCTCTGACTCAGAAGTACTGCTCCCAGAGGTGCCTGTCTGATCTTCCAGCTTTTCCCGAATTCTGCGAGCCTGGGAATTGCCGGCAGAATGTGGGGACCTAGTCTCTTCTGTCCTGGGACATGCGGAGTAGTCTTCAGATTCCTCCTTGCTGCCCGGATTTGATGGGTACCACCCCACTGACCTAACTGGGAAGAGGTTTTCAGAATGCCCTTAGAGGGCCTACTCTCTCAGGGTTCCCCACTAAATTGCGCTGTACTTGGGTGCCCATACCCGGATGCCCACCCATCCATTCCTGGGAGCTACTGGCCTATGAGCCCCATACTTTTGGCTGGATAGCAATCTGCCATCCCCGTGGCCCTGGGCTCATGTGCGCCATGGGACATGCGAGTGGCAGAGTCCAAGGACAGGAGAGATGAAGGCCTCTGGTACTAGGGTTCCTGAGGTTATGCTCAGGTGTCTCCCTTTCCCAGCGAACCTCATCTCTGTCAGCCTCTGCTCCCTATTGCCCTGCCAGAGCCTGTGCTTTCAGTTCCTCAATCAAGGCCTTACTAGACTATATCAGTCTCTCCTGCATGGCTACCTGTTGCTGGAGCCTATCATTTTGCTGGCAGAGAGCCTCATTCTCTCTCTGTGCTTCCTCTTTAGTCTTGGTGTACTGGGCCAGTCTTTGCTGCAGGAGGGTTACCTCCAGAGTCAAATCCCTACTGGCCTGCTCCCTGGAGGGCCAGGTGATTTTCTTCCATTTTCTTTTTTAAGTGGCAGACTTCCTGGCCTAAGGTATCCCTTTCCTGAGTAAGAGCCTGCATCTGTGCTGCCAGGTCGTCCCTCTGCCTTTGAAGGGCACCAGTTTTCTGGCACTCTTCATCAAACTCTGCCTGGGTATCCAGGTCTTTCAAAATCAATGTATTGCTCTACTCTTTTTCTCTATCCAATTGGCTTTGCAGGGTGGCTACCTGCTTTGTGCATGCCTTGTTGAAATCTATCTGTTGCTCCAGCTTTTTCTGGCTCTGCAGTAGGGAGTCTAAACCTGCTTGATGCTCCTTCTGCAAGGCCAGAAATCTGGTATCCTGGTCTGCCTTTTCCTGTTGCAGGATATCCATATCCTCTTTTATTTTAATGACATACTGTCTACTATCATTTTCTGACTCCTGGCTCCTGTGCAGCCTCTGCTCAGAAGAGTCCAGGTCAGATTGGGCCTTCTCTAATGCCATCAGTTGCCTATTTGCCAGATCTTGGCCTTCAGCACATTTGTCCTGTATGGCTCCCATATATAAATATAAATATGCCGCTATCCTGGCAATCTTGTTGTGCTCATCTTTGGCTTTAGGGGCGATGTATAGTTCACTCAGGGCCACATGTAAGGGACCCTGATCTCTCCATGTATCTGACCCTGTTGCAGTGATCTGGGTTGTGATTGCCTGCAACCACACCGTCTGATCTTGTTCTGTCCATTCGCCTCTCACAAATAGCTTATGTAAGAGGTACTCTCTGGCTATTTTGATGTCTACTAGTGTCGTCATTCTGGAAATTGATTTCCTTCCTGACTTACAGAAGTTAGTATTTTATTTTGCAAAACAGACCGTTTCCCTAGAGCGTTCCTTTGAGGAGTGCTTTTACAGCGACACACAGCGTGGTGATCCAACAGGGTTTATGTATCGTGTCAGTTAGCACACTGTATTAAGCTGCACAAGTGGTAGATCTAATCCAGACGTCCCGTTACGAGCCCCCACTCTGTAAGTGACTTCAATTCAGCACTCCAACTAAGTCAATGCCTAGTCTGGGATGCCCAATGGAAGCCCTTATTTATATATTTGTATGACAATTTCATAAATCTGGATGATGAACCCATATATAACGCCCCTCTCTTTGAATCCCCCTGACCTCACTGAGCCAAGAAGTAGGTTTGTTTTGCAAATTAAAAAATTTATTTGAAAAATTAAACAATATATATATATCACACTTTTATGAATAAATTAATATTTGATAGCACAATTATGAAGATAACAGTGATCAACAATGGATACTATTACACTAGCACAATTCTTTAATTACTTAGGAGTTGGTATAGAAAGGATAAGGTATCAGAGAATACGTGTATGGTTTCAAGGAAAAGCAATGATGGAAAGAATGCAGCACAGAAATAAACTGATATAGTTTCAACAATAGATAAGATGATCACTTTTTTCTTTATGACAACTCACTCCCCCCTATGCAATATAAAGAGATGGAAAGGAGAGCACACAGTTCTCAGTAATACAATCAAAATGCAATTCAAATTCCAGTTCGCCCCTAGCAAGCCCAGAGCAACCGGTATGCTTTTAAACAGGGAAAAATACTTTTAAATGTGATTTGCAATGAAGTGAAAAATATGCTAAAATGATTTTAATTCCCTATAGGAGATTCAGGGTAGGTGGCAGCTACTTTGAATTAGTTCAGGTCAACACTGGCAATGATTCAGGAATGATTATCAGAGAGAAAACGAATTTCAGCAGTGGAAAGCAAGAAGCAGCTATTTTTACAAGTGGTGAAATTGAGCCAGTTTGCAATTCGCTGCACTTTTTCCGAGAGCATCGATCGCGATTACGGAAAAACTATAAGGAGTTGGGATGTCATATTAGGTTTGTTGGAAAGCTTAGTTTCTTAGCTTTAAGATGACAGTTAAATTTCACTTCTAGGACGGTTCAAAAGATACAGATGTTTTTGTGGAGGTAGATTCTCAGAAATACAGTAAAGATTCAGAATGATAAATGACACTTTCACAGCTTTGAAATCACAGAATGGACACACGATTTCTTATGCAGTTCTGCCTATGTGGAAATGGTTTGAAGTAGATTATTTTAAACTAAGAGATTGGTTCTGCACAGTTTTGGCTGGATACTCACACTATAACTTTGAAATAGTCCATCAAGATCTGGTCAACAGGTTTAGACTGGACTTCTGGCGGGTGATTCTGAAGTCACAGCTATCTGGGTCAGCTCTGCTCTGCTGGTCTGGATCTCTGGTTCTGGCAAAACTTCTTGGCACTGCACAGCGGTCTGGTCTGGTCTGCTATCGGCACTGCACAGCAGTTTGATCTGGTCTGCTATCGGCGCTGCACAGCGGTCTGGTCTGGATTCTAAGTTCTGGTCTCTGGATATTGCCTAGATTTGAAGTCGTCCGTCAAAGTGCTTCGCAAGAAATCAGTTTGAAGTGGAAAGTGAATGTCCCTCTCTGGGTCTCAGTGGTTCTTTTTATGTCTTTTGAAAATGGGTGGGACGGCTGACTTTCTATGCCTACCCCTCTGAGGATCCTGATAGGTTAGAGGATTCTCTGTCGCCTGACTGGATAACTGAGCTGTGAGTCAGAGTGATGCTACCATTTTACAATCTATTGAAGAAATGCCCCTTTGGTTTCACTTAGAAAATTAATTTCTCATAACAAACAGGTTTCCCAGATACACACGTGGTTCATAATACATGTACAAATCACAGATGAATTAAGACAGGTCTCTGCCCAACCCTTATCTTTCTAAGAGCTTGGGTTCAGAGACAACAACATTTTGCACTTTTAGTGGGTTTTGCCATGGTCGGTTCTGCATCAAATTTTAAACAGAACTGCACCCCCTTCCTGAGCATATTACTATAAGTTATCATGTTTCTAGCATAAACCCAGTGTCTACAATATGAATAAATCGCGGGGTTCGGTCTCAGAACATCACACAGAGTTGAGCTTAGTCTCAAATTGTGGGTACATTTTTCATATTAAGAATCTCCAAATTGTACATTTTTGTCCGCTTGATACAATATTTTATAAGCAATTTAATACAACATACATTTGCCTTCCCTGCAGTACACCCATTTGGTTGTCCCCGCCCCCGGGATCTTGGTGAGTGAGAGGGATCAGATGTCTTCCTGCCAGAGCAACTGTTGACAATTACACCTCAAATCAGCATATCCAATTCAGTTGAAAGAAGCTATTGTCTCTTTTCTTCCAGGCTGCAGGGAAACTCTCCTCCCCTTTTAATCAACAGGACCCTGTGATATCCTGTGCTGTTGGTGTAGTGCCTGGGAAGAGTAGGTGTTAAGAATTCTCATTGACCAGCAAGCCTTTTGAAGTCTCAGCTAACATAGGATGCTGTTTAGCTTCTGAAATACAAGTCTCCTGTCAGAATTTAGATCGCTAGCACCGGTTAATGTCAAGCACCGGTATTGCAGCCATTTTTGGCAACTGCCTTACCAGTAAGCAGTCCTCAAATTATACTTTGTTCAAATATAGGTGCACTTCTGTGGACCTCAGATTCATGTAGATTCTTGCCGGAGAATGATGTTGACCCCCCAACAAGGAGGTGGGACCTTTTTAGTGGTTCTGTGAGCCATGATTTCGGCAATTTTTGACATCAATTAAAACGGATGTTGACCAGCACTATATTCCTTTGCACTGATTTTGCTCTGTGTGCAGCCAAAGGATAGGGTCTGGCAATGGTCTCCTGTATTAACACTGAGAGAGGCAAAAGTGGATGGTGGCCTATCTGTCAGGTTTTCACTGCGCATTATTGGTGATTTCTGGCCAGCCGCATGCTTTCTGGCGGCCATTATGATGTTTCCCATGTCAGTAATGTACAATGATGTTGTAGGGCTTGGATGCGTGGATTGAAACATCCCACAGTACACTGGAAGGACTGTATCCAGTTAATTTTAATAAAACTGCAGCCAGTGCAGACATTCCTTGCATCATAGAGTACAATATACTACGTGTACTGTACACACCCCATCTAAAAATGTACCCTATTCCTCAAAAACCAAAAGGTTTAAAGAGAATGCTCATTCCATCAGAAGTACTAATTGATTTCACCAAACAACCATCAAAGAAATTGAAAGAAACTCATACTACAGCAACAACCAAAAGCACATACAAAAGGAGTAAAAGGAGTTAAAAGACATACCCAACTCCACCCACAAAAAAAATGCTTCTGCAAAGAAACCACATACCCTTCCATCAAAGGGCTCAGACACAGAAGTACCTGGACTATTCAAATTTTCAAATACAACAGGTGTAAATTTGCAATGCAAATGTGACAATCAATGTTCTATTCAAAATACCAGTACTGGTATTATTTTATTTTTTATTTTTATTTATTTGTATATAATCAATAAGATTTTTACAAAAGTGATTCCAATCAAAACATGTATTTAAATAGCGCAGACCAGTTGTGTTTGCAAATGTTCATCTTTCACAGAAATGCAGTAAGTAATCCTGACACCATTTACAGTGTCTCCGGAATAAGGCAAGAATTGGATTACAGTGGTGGAATGGTGAAATTCACTTTAAACCGACAAGACGATCCACCAGAATTTCTAATGTACTTACTACAAATAATGGAAAGAAAAAACACACTTATAAATGAAATCTTTCACATTTCCTACATGTGGAAATATACATGCACTCTTTGCAACCATGCCATTGAGGAGCAAGTCCCTAACACATTCTTTGTGTATGTAGCAATACCCAGCTGTGACTCCCATCCATTTCCACAACTGGTGCAAAATACAAACCATAACATGTGGTGCATGTTGTGCAATTCTGATATTCTTGCGATGCTAAATATACACTCACATAGTCAATATGTGATATTAATGCTCTTAAGATACAATGCTGACGGTACCAATAATAACTGCAAACTTACTGCCTTCACACATGGACATGTATCACTTGGCAAAACCTTCACAACTGCAGCCATAATCTACCACCTAGGGGACTCCACCAATAGATGCCACTATACTGCATACATTAGAAAGCAATCAGCGTGGTGGGAATGCAATGATAGTTCCATCAGTTCAAAGCATAGACTACCTGCAAATCTTGCAAATGCCTAATGCTACTTAATATTTTTGAAACCAAAATGTACTCTTTGATGTACAAACCTACTATACCGTACTCCCCAGCAGCAACCAGTACCTTCATAAGTGGACAAAAAGTATTTCTACTTCCACACTATCAACCTCAAGCACCCTACCATACTAGAAGCATTGGCGAAATTCACAACAGTGTGTGGTGGACAATTTTAACCCCAATTAACTCAAGGAGTACAGTCACACATACGGTGCATGCACACAAAGCACAGTACCAGTATTTTCCACTTCATACATGCAAGGGAAAGAGCTAAGTATGAGAGTTCAAACCTGTCCTCAGAAACCTCTAAAAACACCACTTATGCAAATGAGTCAGCAGCTCTCAGCAAATAGTCATACAACTCCAACAGAAATTAATGTATCACCGCGTAATTGGACAGTACCACTTCAAAGTGTACACAGATGTCGAAGTAACTGCAGGAATTCACATGCTTCTCCATATACCCTTTACAAATGGGACACTGTAAATAGTTAGAATACGCCTAACTGCAACCTGAACACGTCAAGGTTATTCAGTGAAAATGTGAACGTTGCAACGTTCAGTAGCTATAAACTGTGTTCAAAAAAGTTGACAAAGTTTTGGTTCACTCAAGTGAATGTTTTCATCATTGTGTCAAAATGAAAAGTATTTCATACAGTCACCACTATTGCTGTTTTTCCAAAATAAAATGTTTCTATCATTTCTGTTAAAAAAGACTAAAGTTTTGCATTTGTTGTGGATGTTTGTGTTTAAGTCCCTTTTTCTGCATAACATAACTGCATAACATAACTTTATGACGTTGGTGATGACCATGTATTTTTAGCCACGTTGCCCACTAACGTCTTTGAAATAGGTGGAGATCATTATGAGCGTATAGTGATGTTAGCGTTAGGGGGGCGTGAAAGTAATCAGTGCTGCACAGCCCTTTGAAGTTCGGCCAATAGAATCTTATTGAGTTTTTCTACTTTATTGAACATGTAAGTAGATGCATGCTATAAGATTACTTTTTTAGTTCTATTCTTTAACTGTAAAAGGTGGGTCCTAAATGAACCTCTGTTTTTTTGTGCAGGAAAGATCACAATCTAAGGTGGAGTGGCAAATGAGGGAATAGGCACCAAGCAGCAATAAGGAGGGGGAGGTGGACAGGGGAGGTGTTGCACGTGTGTTACATTTAAGGTAGGGGGAAGTGTTTTTCATGCTCTTTGAATACAGTTTGAAATGCACTTTGAAACTGCTCCTCACTGCAGATTGGTGTGCTGCAGTATATACAGAGCACTGTTGTCTTCGAAAGATATGGATCAACAGCTTCTTTGATTGCTTGCAAGGTAGGTGGTGAGATTTTGCACCCCACAAACATAGGCTGTGTAGTTTCGGTACTGGTTGCGCAATATGAGGTGGAGGAAAATAGCCTAGTATTTGTCAAGATTGGAACAGCCTTTCTGAGAGCATTGCAGTGGTTGGATTAGGTGTGGTGGCGCGTGGATGTGGTCCCGGAGGTTTACTGTCCAGGCAGACCGTGACTGGCACTCAGTGCTTTTCACTTTGTTAGCTTTAGTCTTTGGTACACTCCCAACAGTGGTAAAGAACTGCTATGCCCATGATTCTCTCTTAGTGCAAGCGGTAGGCACTTCCTCTACTTCCTTTTCTTGGTCTGCTTCATTATCTTTGGAAGTGCTTCACTTTTATTGTTGTGTTCATCCTGCAGTTATTAGTGGTGATGGTGGGTCTTGGGGAGGAGGGATGGCAGTAGATAATACACAAAACCCAAGGTGGGAACCTCAGCGATCACTGGCACCTTGCGTTAAGGACATACAATGAAAAACAAGGTGGTGCTAGGAGAGCGAGACTAACTAAGAGAAGGAAGGCAGAAAGCTAAGAAAATCAAATCATTATTTCATTTTATTTTGATTTGAATACAAAAAAAAACCTCATTAAACAATTCAATCAATTTGGTTATAAAAGCATCCTATAAAACATGCATTCATACATTCATTCAGTCCAAATAAATCCCTAAAACTTTCAATTATTTTGAGATAATGAAGAGAAATGTAAAATTAATTTCCAAATCCTTTCACATATAAAGCTAACAATAGTTAATTCCAGACAAAGTACTTTTACATTTCTCTTCTTTATCTCAAAATAATTGAAAGTTCTAGGGATTTATTTAGACTGAATGAATGTATGAAGGTTTTTTGCCTCGCAGAAGACGAAGGAAGAGGGTCCAAGGAGGACAGCCAGAGTGAGAGAGCGAAAGCAGGGGCAGGGGTCATAATGAGAAGGATCTCCATCTTACTGGCATTAACATAGAGCTCGTTGGAGGTGCACCAATCCCGAATCACGGATAGACAGTCAGGAATGAGTGAGAGGCTGATGGGAGCCTGAAGGAAAGCTGAGTGCAATCCGCATAACACTGAAAGTTAGAGAAGGTCGAGATCAGGTGGGCCAAAGGGGCCCAGTAGAGATTGAATACCCAGAGTGAGAGGATAAAGCTATGGGGAACAGCACAGGTAGAGAGAGAGGTGGCAGAGAGAAAGGAACAAAGTTGGACTGGGGGGCGGTCTGAGAGGAAGGAGGTCAGCCACTCCAGGGCCTGATCCATGATGCCCAGGTTCTAACAGAGTCGATTGATCAGGATGGCGTGGTTGACCATGTCGAAACCAGAGGAAAGATCAAGGAGGATGAGGACAAAAGGAATGCTGGAATCAAGGCTAAAGAGCAGACCTCCACGGGTGTTCAGGACAGCAGTGTCCGTGCCTCTGGCACCTCTGAAGCCAGCCTGATGGTAATGGAGACAACCAACAGATTCAGTGTGTAAAGTAAGCTGGGAGATGGCCAGCTTTTCCAAGAGTTTGTCCAAGAAAGGGGTGATGGAGATTGGGCGATAGTTTACCAGGGAGGTATGAATGGCAGATGGGCTATTGAGGAGTGGAATGCACAGGGGAGTGCTTAAGGGGAGAGATGAACGTTCCAGTGATGAAAGAGTGATTATAGAAATTGGCCAAGGCTGAAGCGAGGGTGTCAATATGGTCCTTGATGGTCCTGCAGGAGCAGTGGAGCACCTGTTTGGACGAAACCTTCATAGATTGGACTTGTTTAGAAACCTTGTCAGGTGTTGCCAGAGAGAAAGAGGAGAACGGAGGAGGAGAGGAAGAGATGGCCAAAGGGGCAGCGAGAGAGGAAGAAGGAGAGAAAGAGGAGATAGAGGACAGAATGTCCTGGTTTTGGCAGAGAATACAGATGGCCTGAGAGGGAACAGGATAGGTAGAGAACACACAGGATTGGCCAGTTCCTTGCAGATTTTAAAGAGTTTGGCCGGATTGTTAGAGACACAGAGACACTGGCTTGAATGTGTGCTCTTTTCTTGATGAGTGTTATTGCTTTGACTGGCATTTTGAGGCAACCAGTCTAGGTTTGTCTAAATATAGCCTACTATTCTTTACTGTAAAGTTATCACGGGCCTACACTGGTCTACATTGTGCAGCCAGTTGGACATATTTTCATTGTGGCATGGAATTTTTAATAGCAAAGCATTAATGTTCCTATGCACTGTTCGTGATTTGCATGTATTGGATTGGTGTTACCCTACAAAACAATTGCAAACACTCTGGATTTTTAGCCAATTTTTCTCAGAAAGTGTGCTGTCTATTGCATTGAAACACATATTTATATCTTTCTCCTAGTGCAGTGTGTGGCATACCCCTTCAGCAGCACGTTTGTGCGTATTGCGCAAGCACGGTAATCAAGGCCGGTCCAGAGTTTGGCGCAACTCGTGATTTGTTGCAGAGTTGGTGGGGGTCCCCTCGCCATAGCTCGCAAGGGAGCCCCAACATTTTGTGTTAATCCATTGTTTACAGGGCCTGCGGTAGTGGCCCTGTAGTTATGGTTAACTTGCTCAACCTATAGGACAAGCACTTTTTGGGCATCTTATAACTACGACCCCCCCCTATACGAATCCTCACAAAAAACTTTGCAAAAAAAGTACATGGCCTCTTCAGATCGATCCTGCAATGTAATAATAAACATGTAATAATTAGCTAACAATTCAAGACTACATATACACTTGTGCTAGTACAAACAATACATGTGAAGACCCACAATGCATACAAATCAGAGGCACATACAGGAAAACTAAAGTAAGGAAGAAAGAAACAGCATAACCATCTTCATGTACAAATTAATTGTGTGTTTGAGGCCTGCTTATTGTGTACCATGAGCTGAGACCAAACCCTAAGGAAAGTGCTTTAATAACATACAAAAAGGTTAACGTCTAGATATATGACACCATTTGTATTTTAATATTCTGACTGTCAGTAAACAAAACCACCTGGCCTAGATATGTCAGTGAACAGAAACAAGTGGCCCAGATATGTGATGTCATCAGTGATGTCATCAATGATATTTGTGATGCCATCTTTGATGTTCTGGTGTTACTCTTAGCAGTGCACTGTGGTGGCGCGAGTTATCGTTGCTTAGCTTACCATAACTGACATTTTTTGTGAGTTTTCGGTTTTACTTGTAACCATAACGTCCCTTTAACAAAGTTTTTTCAGTGAATATATATATATAAATATAAATCACACCTCCACAATGTAAAGCAGCACCCTGCATCACACTCCAAACCTGTCCTGAAATTACTGGAGCCAATACATCCTGTTTCAAACAGGTGACAGAGTACTTTTTTATATCCTGTTTCAAACAGGTGACAGAGTACTTTTTTATAAAATCCCCATGCCCGGCACCGACAAAGAAGCAGGTGTACAATGCATTTCACAATATACAAGTTTCTTGATCACATACCAATATATATATATATATATACATATATATATATATATATATATATATATATATATATATATATATATATATATATATATTCAGTGAAAAAACCTAGTTAGGGGAGAGACAGTAAAGGTGAATGAGTTCAGAGCAAGAAAGTCCTTGAGTTGAAAAAAACTTTTATTTGAAGTGATTCTAAGGTGCTAGTTTAATGCAACAAAACCCCTTAAATGTGGACATTGTTGGAAGCTATGCCACCTTAATTAGGAGCCCCATTGCACACTCCATAAGCACACCTTATCACGACATATGACATTACATATCACATCATCATTTATATCTATGGGAACTTGAGTACACTGATGGTATCACAAATTATATCATTGATGATTTCACTTACCGCCTCATTAATGACATAACTACTAAACTACCAGACATGGTGAAACATTCTCATGCTCAAGACATATGGAGCATACTTACACAGATGTACTATACCCTGTCATTCTTTCATGCATACTTAATTCAATACCAAAGGAAACGAGTCCGTTATTTTACATAATGACAGTATAACTTTGGAAATTAGTGATTCTCACGAGAATCTACTATTTCGTTTGCACTAAAGTACGATATCTACTCTTGTCCTGATAACATGGTGTGCTGTAAACATGTAAGTGTATTTCTACATGACCAACCTTTACAGGCCATCTGCCATAAGATGTACCTTTTGACTTGGTCAGGTTCTATGCCTAGTTCTATTGACAATTGTTTGTGATATGAAAAAGAAAGGGATTTGGGAAAATGTTCATTTTCCTTTATGCTCACCATCCTCCGAAAGACTACAATGTACCTCATGCAAAGGGTAACGATTTACGGACAAAGTCATACCTGTAAATTATCCCATAATACTGTCTACCATGGTTCAACTGAATCAGTAATGTCAGAGGAGAAGTCACTAGTGATCTGTGTTCTCTAGTTTCAAGGGATTGCATAAGTGATGTTATATGTGATGTCATCAATGTGCACATGGACCATGCAATAGTGGATCATGGTTAAGGTGGTTTAGCTTTCAATACTTTCTGAATTTGGGAGAGTTTCTTACGTTAAACCAACACATTAACATCACTTCAACTAAAGTTGTTTTCACCAAATGTCAAGGGTTTTGTTGCACTACATGTATTCACCTTAGATGTCTCTTTACTAAGGTACTTTCACTGAAGTGCAAGAGTTTTGTAAAGCTATATCTCCCAAAACCTTTATGATACAGTTTTTGCTTCCGATAGCATTACTGATGTCATAAGCACTATGTGTCCTTAAACCGTGTACCATAGTTTGCCCATTGGCGTCCCCATTGCAGCACCGTGGGCCATTGGCCATGGCATGTGGCAAACGTTGTTTTGGATGAGCCCTGTTTTGCCACCCAACAAGGAAGATTAATAGGGATGGATTAAGGAATGGGAATGGGGAAGAGGGAATGGATGAGGTAGAAGGACTGAAATCAGGAAAAGGCACGGGGACGAGGAAGGATGAGTGGGATGAGCAAGACTGACTGGGATGAGGAAGAGTGACTAGAATCGGGAAGAGGGGCCAGGACTTTCACAGCAAGAGGAACTTTGGTTAGGAAGAGGTATTGGTACTGGGATGAGGTGAAGGGACTGGGGCAAGGAAGAGGCACTCGATGAAGAAGGGGTGCTGGGTTGAGAAAAAGGATGAAGTACTGAGATGACGAGTTGGATGAGATACTGTAACAAGAAAAAGGTAGAGTTCATGATCGGAAAGAGGAATTGTGATAAGGAAAAAGGTCTGCAACAAGGAAGAGTAAGAGGGACTTTGACGAGGAAGAAAGATTGTGATGAGGAAGAGGAAAAGGGAACGTGACTGGGAAGATGAGTATCGGATGAGGATTATGAGGGACTGTGATGAGGATGAAGGGTGATGGGAAAAGGGTAGTGATGAAGATGAGGAAACCTAGGTAAAGGTAAAGAGGGATTGTAATGAGGTTGAGGGATGCCAGGGTGGGTGTAATGAGGCACTGTGAAGAGGAAGAAGGATAGTAGGCAATTGTAATGATAAACTGTGACTTCTTCCTTTTACATCCATTCTCACAGCACTGAAGTTCGTGGTTCCCCAGGTCTCTGCCCTGTCTCCCCTTCTGTTCAACGTATATATGTTAGCCTTGGCCAACTTGATTGCTGACCATGCGGTACACATTTTCTCATATGCTGATGATACACAGATTCTTTTGTGTCTTAAAGCCTCATCTTCTGACCCTCATTCTAAACTGAAAGACTGCCTCTCTGCAGTCGGAGAGTGGATGACCGAAAATTGGCTTAACAGAGACAAAACAGAGGTCCTATTGGTGGGATCAAACTCAGTAGAAAGATCATGGACCTCTGACTACCGTCCTGTTTCCCTAGGCCCCTGTCCCGAGATGACCGTTACAGTGAAAAGTCTATGTATTAAACTAATGGACAGCGGCTCAAGAGAGGCTCAAATCTCCAATGCCTGCCAATCTGGCTACACTAAAGTGAAAGTTCTGAGAAAAGTCCTACCTTTCCTTCCATCTGATTTTAGGATTAAGTTGGTTACTGCATCCATAATGGGCTCTATAGACTACTGCAACAGCATCTATCTTGGCCAACCTGAGGTTCTGCTGCAGAGGCTGCAGATTCTTCAGAATGCAACTGCCCATCCTGCACTGGTAGCCTCGAGAATGTCACATTCTCGAGACATACTTTGTCAACTGCACTGGCTTCTGGTTAGGAACCAGGTCAAATTTAACATCCAATGGCCCTCATTACAACTCAGGCGTTAAGGGTTAACGCCACCGTTAACCCTTAACGCCTGATTCCCACCTTAACGCCTGCTTTTTGCAGGCGTTAAGTTCCATGGTGCTAAGGCACCTTGGTGCTAATTACGGCACCGTAATTTACGGTGCCGTAATTAGCGCCTTCCCCACTCCCATTATGCCCTATGGGGCAAAAATGGGAATGGGGAAGGGAAAATGGGAAATGGGGATTTACCGCCCCACTCACCTTGTAATGGGGCGGTAAATCCGCCATCCACCATGGTGTAAACGTAGTTTACACCATGGTGGTAAAGTTGGTGCACTTAGCACCTCAGTTGTAATGAGGGCCAATGTCTTGTACACTGAGCCACTCACAATGCTGGTGCAGATTCCTATGGTATAGGCTCACACCCTACATGCCTTGTATGCTTCTCTGATCTGTCAGTCAAGCTCTGTTATGTATACCCAGATTTGCACTGTGCCAGGGCTGGAGGAAGATCTTTTACGTTGCTGGCCCCTACCCTTTGGAATGGTTTGCCACCTGACCTCTGTAACATTACTGAATATATCCACTTCCGGAAGGCCTTAAAATCCCACTTGTTCTAAACCTGCCCTGGATTTCTCCTCATCCGATCCTCACTAGTGCGTTGATGCCCTTCTGGTCTTTGTTTGTGCTCTATAAATCGTCATACAATACAATACAATACAATACACTATAATGCTTTCCCAATTCCATTGACATGCCCAGTTTTCTCAATCACTCCAGTCATAGACAAGGAACCCAAGTAGGGGTGAATATAGACAACAGAATGTTTACAGTTATGGTAGACACAGTAGCCACCTGATCTTGTCTAAGACAAGAATGGTTTCCATTGGCAAAGCAATAGCATGGATACTCAAGTTTTTTCTGGGGTAATTGTAACAGTTCCTTTCACTGAAGATGTACCCCGCATTATAGGGACTCAGGAGATAGTCGCACCATTATTGCACCATTAGTGCACAATACTGAAACACCAGTGAACTTACAAGGGGGAGAGCTTCTTTAGAAGCTTAACATGACCATATCATTCACTGTCAAAGTAATAGTGTGTTCAACACCAGGCATGCATTTCAATAGGATAGCCACAGTAATACAAGCACTCTGCAGCACGAACGCGATAGAAGCATTACCATTACATGAGGCTCTATTCACATATGCAGTGAACATTTGATTGGTTACTAGGTGTACAAAATGTGAAATTTCGCTTGCCAGCAGAATTTCTATTCAGACAGCAGTACTGCATGATGAAGCTCCAGGAACAGTCTTTGCATTGCACATTGAAGCAGTTATCATGAGGAAAGACGCAGTCATCATGTCAGGCACAAATGAGGAAGGGATGGAGTGGACATTAGTACTATGCATAGACGCCACACTGCCATTGAAAAAAGTCACTGACAAACAATTATTTGCAAACATGGACACAATTGTTCTTGAAATCAGCATACCCTGTCAGATGGTGATACAGAATAGGGAAGTACCACAGACAATACTGACAGCTACCACAGCACTATCACAGATGCATGAGCCCAAGAACCTAGTTCACTATGGACTAGTGACCCTCATGATGTAGGGTGACTGACCAGCATAGGAGCGGTTCCAATTAAACTCAAACCAGGTGCCATACTCCCCAGATTTAAGCAGCATCCATTGTCTAAGTAAGCAGATGAGGGAATATATGGCACAATAAAAGCACTGCTTGATCAAGGCATTATACTGCGTTAAGACCCACCGTGCGACACACCCATATACCCCCTGAAGAAAGCAAAGGGATTATCATGGAGATTCATAGAGGATATCCGCCCTATAAATGATAAAGTGGAAGCAGAATATACACCAGTACCAAACCATGCATCAATATTGTGCAACATTTCTGCTGATGCAGTTTACATTACTGTGATTGATCTAAAAAATATCCCTTTCACAATACTATAGCATCTAGATTCCCAATTATTGCCGCATTTTCATATCACGACAAAGAGATTCCAGCACACTTGTTTTAAAAGTACCCCAGTGTTTTGAATAGGGTCCTTCAGATTAACTTATGAAATATAAACATGGCCAGTGCGGTTATACAATATGTACATGACTTTTTAGTGTGCAGCACAACAGAGGAACAGTGTAGAAACAGAACAACACCTGACAATATTGCCAGAAAGAAGTGGTGTACTTGGGACAGATCCTAACATCAACATGAAGAAAGATAAGCCCAGACAGAGCCACAGTGGTGAGGAATGCACCAGAGCCTGTAGAAATTAGAGAAATGCAGCAATTCCTAGGCCAGTGCAATTATTGCCGGACATGGGTGTTCGATTACTCAGCATGTGCCAGGCCCCTATTGAAGGCACCAGAGGAAGCACAAAAATCAAAGGAACACTTGCATGGACAGGGGAGATGGCAGAATGTTTCGAAGACTTACAAAAAGCAGTGTGCTAGTACTAGCAACCCAGATTACAATAAGCCATTTTTCCTATTCTCACATTCAAATGGACAGGTCATGAAATACGTACTCACACAGTGAACATCACAAAGCACAAGCCATTACCATAGTACAGCAGTCTTGTGGATCCAGTAATACAAGGGCATTTGCCATGTGAGCAAGCATTAGCTGCAGAGGCATTTGCCTTACAGTACAGACTTAGCTGCAAAACAGGAAGAATGTATGCCCTTTCCAGAGGAAAGCCAAACGTCTGTACCAGAAGCATAAAGTGCACGATGTGAGATGTCAGTAATGTGAGGCGGACAACTGCTTGTATGTTTATCAAAATATGCCTTTTTATTAAGAGAAGTATACGAAAACAAAGCCTTGCTTGTCCTGCTCTACTGAGGAATGTCCAGCCTAGTCTAAAAGCTAAGGGAACATTCTCCAGCATGTGATAACGGGCCATCACATTAAACAACAAACACACACCGAAAATATATGGCAATAGAATGTAATAAACAATAATGACACAATGTCTGAATAACCTTCTCCTGTCCTGGGTAATGGCCCTTCCCCAGGATTCAAAGTCAGATCAAAATGTTCAGCCAAAAAAAAAAAAAAGGGTTTGAACTAGCTCTTGATAGTTCAAAGGCAAAGAAAAAGTTCATCAAACAAAAATCCACTGGTAACAAATCTTTGTTCCTGGATGCAAGATTCACTCTCAACTTTCAGAAAGGAAATACAACCAACAGTAATCCTGGTTATGATAATTTGTCTCTTCTTCCAGAAAGTTTGCCACAGTTCCAAAGAAGGTGTAATGTTCCACAATGTCAATAATACACAGTTCTTTAGGACCTCTTTAGTTACAACTTTACATTGGTATATTTGTCAGGATGATGTCTTTGTGCAGCTGCTTCCACTTTAACAGCCACACCTCTACTAGTGCTACTAGGCCGCTGTCATGAGAATCCGTCTGAAGCCTACATCCAAGTGCAACTCTCAGACTGACTCCGATCAGCTCCACCACCATCACCTAGAGCATTCCCACAATCCCACAATGTGCCACCCACTCCAACCCTTCCAGCACTAACTATAGGTGCACCCACCATGAGATATAAACCTACCTGCTCAGCCTTCATACCACACAGCACCAAGCTCGCCCCAACCCCTGCCAAAGTGCTCAAACTAACTCTCACCCCATGCCTCTCCAGTTGAGAAATCAAAGGCTAGGCACCCGATCACACCACCCAGCAACCTCATCTAAAACATACCTAGCCAAGTCACATCAGACACCAGCCCCACTCCAAAAAACAATAAACAAAACTGCCACCATCATCAGTAGCCCCCCCCCCAAAACTAAACCAGGCAATAAACAGAAAACACAACTCCAATGCGCACTCATTAATGCACGCTACATCCCAGCGCATACCATGGAGATCCACGACCTCATCTCCGACTTGAATCTAGACATCCTAGCCATCACCGAGACCTGGCTACACGCAGCATCCGGTCCTGCCATCTGCCAAACCCTACCACCGGGCTACATCATCCTGCGCCAAGATAGAACCTCCAGTAAAGGTGGAGGTGTTGCCATAATCACCAGGGAAACCCTCAACACTAGGCAATTAAAAACTACTGAAGCTGACAACTTTGACATGTTATCAGTACAAATATCCCCTTCACCAAACAACACCATAACACTCCACACTGTTTACCGGCCCCCCAGACTCAACACTCGACTTCCAATCCAACATCACCCATACCCTAGGAACTAACCTTAAAACAAAAACAAGAGCCATCCTCCTAGGTGATCTTAACCTGGGCTTCAAAGACCCACCCCAAAGACAAGAAAGGCAAAGCTCTTTCAAAAGTGCTCCAAGACTTAGGATTCTCCCAGCTAGTCAACAACCCCACACACACCAAGGGTCGTATACTATATTGGATCGCAGATCACAACTGCGCGTCCATGGACCGACCACCATCTGCTGCACTTCTTCATACCCTATAAAACAGCAGCTAACACAAACCTACCAAGCCAGCCACTATGGCAAGATACAAAAAACTCCTCACCGCAGAAAGAATCCTCCCTCTTCTCGAAGCATCTGTGCTTACCCACACAACTTCTCAGGATCCTACTGAACTAGTTGAGATCTACAATACCACTCTTAAAGAGGTACTAGACACCATAGCCCCACTCGAACTAAAAAAAGCCAAGCACAGACTGCACGCGAACTGATGGTTCTCACAAGAACTCTCAGATATCCGAACCACTAAGAGAGCAGCCCTATCTGCAAGGCAAACAAACCCATATACCACTACAAGAGACACATACCTAACAATCGCCAAACAATACAAACAAGCCATCCCCAAAGCTAAAGCATCCTCATACAACTCCAGAATTGAGAAAGCCACCTCACAATCAATAGAGTTATTCACCATCTATAATGAATTAACTATCCCCACTACATCCACACAACCCACTGAGAAAAACAAATCCTGGTGTAACAACATCCAACACGGCATGTTAAACAAAATCAAAACTATCCAGAACAAAATTAAGACCCAATATGACAAACTGCCCAAAATCACTCTGCCCCTACCAGAGTCACCGACCCCGCCATCAGTCGCAGACTATCCACACTGTACAAACAAGCCTTCACCATTCACATTCAGGAAAGTAACAATTCCTGAAGTCCTACTAATCATGAAGTGCATCAAACCATTGCTATGCAAAGGGGACACCTGCCCAGCTAATATAGTCAAAGACTGTGCAGCTGCCCTGGCCCCATTTGTCACTTACTTCATCAACGCCTCCTTTGCCAAAAGCACCGTCCCACTTGCCCTTAAGGAAGCATGGGTTTGACCACTATTAAAAAAAACACCCTTGACCCGGACTCCACTAACAACTACCGGCCAATAACCACCATGCCATTTCTGCTAAAAATCCTTGACAGGGCTGCCTATCTACAGATTCAGTCATACCTCCAAACTCACAACATACTAGAGAAAAGACAATCTGGCTTCCGCCCTCGTCATGGCACTGAATCAGCCCTACTAGATCTTAAGAAGCAACTGCTGGAAACCATGGACAAAGGCAAATCATCACCCCTCCTACTCTTGGATCGCTCTGCTGCCTTTGATTTGGTTGACCATAAGATCCTTTGCAATCATCTCACTGTCAATGCCCACTTCTCTCAAGAGGCTACAGCATGGATCACTTCCTTCTTGGAGGGCCGAGCTATGAGGGTCTTCTACGACCAGGCCTCAACCTTCACCATCCCCCACTGAGTGCGGAGTACCACAAGGATCGTGTAACGCCCCCACTCTATACAACCTGTTCACCCTTCCACTCTTCAGGGACTTAGAAGAATTCGGTATAGCTTTTACAAACCACGCCGATGACACACAAATTCTCCTCCCATACGCATGCATCCAGGCTTGGATGGCAGCCAACGGGCTCTGCTTAAATGGGGAAAAAACAGAAATCCTGCTAGTAGGCCCCAAAGAAGCCCTAAAAAAACTGGATGATAAGTACAACTCCTTCAGTATTGAGAACACCACCATAGAAGCATCTACCTCAGTGAAAACCCTTTGGGGTATATCTAGACTCTACCCTAACAATGGACAGACAAGTCAGCGCAATCCCTTCTGCCGCTGCCCTGACCATAAAAATCATAAATGCAGTAAAACCCCACCTATCGCCAAGCAACCTCCTCAACATCGCTAGAGCCATAATTGGTGCTAAACTTGATTACTGTAACATCCTCCTCCTAGGCACCGCTGCCAATAACATCAACAGACTACAGATTGCACAAAACAATGCTCTTAGAGCTGCTCTCAGTATCCCCAAGAGGGAGCACATTTCCCAGGCAAGAAAGGGTGCCCACTGGCTCCCAATTAAAAAGCGCATAACATTCAAGGCTCTCACCATCACACACAAATGCCTCGTCCAGACCGTCCCCGCCTACCTAGTGCCTTGCCCAGACCCAAATGTAACCAATACTCACACCGGCTATCAGTACCACTGGTCAACAGAGCCAAAGCCAGCGGTTCCAGTTTTGAAGTACTAGCCCCAACAGTCTGGTATATGCTCCCTCTCAGTTTAAGAAGTGAAGAATCACTCACAGTGTTCAGAAAGCTGCTAAACACTAAGCTACTTAAATAATACACCCTACTAATGCACTGTATTCACCTTGTTCCACTGTAACCGCGGAACACCCCGTCACCAATGCCATTGTACATGCACACCTGTATCATTACCTATGTTATCTGTCCTAACTGCATTAAGTAACCTTCTGTGACAGTGCCACGATGCACACAGGCCGCTGGGCGCTTTATAAATTCAAATAAATAAATAAATAAATAATCTCGCCACCCTGAAACGCAAGTGAAGGATGGCTGAGAGGAAGTGGAAGGCTTCTGGTGCATCCTCTAACAAACTGACCTGCTGCCTGCTCAAAGGAAATACAGACTCTCTGTCCTCTCCAAGAAGAGGGTCCATTTTCAAGCCAGTGTCTCTGCGGCCTCTAACAACATGGCCAAACTATTTAAAATCTGCAAGGAGCTGGCCAATCATACTGCAATCTCCACCTCTGCTGTTCCCTCGCAAGCCCTCTGTATGGCTCTGGCCTCTCATTTCACCACTAAACCTCGATCCTCTCGTCCTCATTTTCGTCTTCCTCTCCCTCTACTTCCCTCAGGCCCGCTTTGGTTGCCTTTCCCTCTCCTCTTCATTTTCCTCCTTCTCTCTGATAACACCTGACAATGTTTCTAGACAAGTCTGATCAATAAAAGTTTATTTCAAACAGGTGCTCCCGTGCTCTTTCTGAACTATCAAGAACAACATTGCCACCGTTGCTCCAGCCTTGGCTGATTTCTGAAATTGCCCTTTTGCCACTGGATATTTTCCATCTCTCCTCAAGTACTCCCTTGTGCACCCACTCCCAAAAAAGTGTTCTCACCATGCTACCTGTCCGGCTAAATATCACCCAATTTCTATCAAACTTTTCCTGGCAAACTCCTCAAAAAGCTGGCCATCTGCCAGCTTACTCTCCACACTGAATCTGTTGTTTGTCTCCATGATCATCAGTCTGGCTGCAGAGGAGCCAGAGGCATGGAAACTGTTCCTCTGAACACCCATGAAAATCTGCTCTCTGATCTTGGCTCCAGCTCTCCCTCTGTCCTAATTCTCTTTGAGCTTTTCTATGCCTTTGACATGGTCAATCATGCCTCCCAGATCCATCATCTCAGAGAGAACCTAGGCATCACAGACCAGGCCCTGGTGCGGTTTACCTCCTTCCTTTTTGGCCGGTGGCCGAAGTGTGCAAAAAGAAGCAGTGGAACTATGTTCCCTGCTGGCTACCCTCTGCTCTCCACAAACCTCATCCCCACACTCCCTACCATGCATACCTAAAACTTCCAAACAAACACACCTACTATGTAAGCGATTGTTCAGTGCAGAGCACTGAAATGCAAGTTTCAACTTCTTCCTAAACTTTTATTTTAAAACGAAACCAGTCCAGAACATTTTCTTTTTAAAATAAAATTATCCTAACAGTAAAACTAAAAATAAAATAGTAGAAAAGCACTGCTCCCAACCGCTCCCGCCCACTTTAACCAATGGCCTGGACCTACCCTCCCAGGTCTAACTTGGGCGTTTTCTCTCCACCACCCCTCTCTCCAAATGTGGTGTCCCCCAGGGCTCTATCCTCTCATCCTGGCTCTTCAATGCCTATTTGGGCCCTTTTGCCCACCTCATCTTCACCTTCTCTTCTACCTTTCAGTGTTTTGCGGATGACACTCAGCTCTCTTTCAGGCTTCCCTCGGACCCCTCTCCTCCCTAGCTCATTCCTGACTCCCTATCAGTGATTCAGGATTAGTGTGCCTCCAATGATCTCTGACTTAATGCCAATAAGACAGAAATCCTTCTCACTGGGACCCCTTCTCCCACTTTCCCTCTCTCACTGTGGCCATCCTTGGGCCCTCTACCCTCACCTTCTTACGAGGCAATAAACTCTGGTTTCATATTCTACCCCATGCTCTCCTTCCCTCCGCACATCACAGACCTTGCCAAGAAGGCCCACTTCCAGCTTCACCTCCTCAGAGGTATTCTCCCTTTTGTCACATTCCCCCAGAAGGTCACAGTCTCCAGAGCCCTGTTTTACTCCAGGCTGGATTACTGCAACAGTCTCTTTCTCAATCTGCCTAACTCTACCCTTCGTCCCTGAAACTAATCCAGAACAGGACTGCAAGATGCATCCTTGGCCTCAAGCCCAGGGACTGTATGTCTCCAACCCTAAACTCTCTACACTGGCTCCCGTTGGCTGCAAGGATCAAGTTCAACACCCTATTCATCATCCACAAGGCTTTCTGTGGTTGGGGCCCATACTACATCCAACTCTCTCTGCTGAAATACCTTCCTATAGAGCCCTTCCCTCAGCTATCTCCAACTCTCGCAGGGTCAGACGCTCTCCAAGCAGAGAGTGGGGGGGGGGAGATATATCTCCTCTGCAGGCGCCTCTCTCTGGAATGGCCTCCCTGCCCCTTTCAGACTTGAGATGGACCAACTGAGTTCAGGAAGATGCTCAAGGTGTTTCTTTTCTCCTCTGCCTTCTCTCTCTTGCTTCCTTGCTAACTTACCTGTCTGCTGCACTGACTGGTTGCTTGGTACCCTCAGAGGCTCGCTGGCTACCAGGCTCCTCCATGACCAGTCCTCCTTGCACTGCCTCCTGGTCTACTCTGCACTTAGAGGCTGTAACTGTTGCCCTTACAGCTCCAATCCTCCATGCCTCCTTGCACCTACCCAGAGCTGTGCTGCACAGACTGTACTTTCTCTTCGCCTGCTGACATGATCACACTTTCCCCCTACCCTCTCCCATGTACTTCCCCTTCTCCCATCCCACTTCACTTCTTGTGTCCCACTTCCATGATCTGATTGACACAAGGCCTAGTAAGATCATTTGTCTTGTCTTTCCTTTGTCTTCACTCCCTTGTCTTGTGGGGCCTAGGAACACTTGTGTACAGACACATTATAAATGCCATATCATCATATCATGTCAAGAGAATAGCAACCCTTGTCCCACAGTACCTTACTAGGTTTAGACCACTGCAAGGTTACATTTGTTGGCAACTTAGTATGCCACCACACTTGAAGTGCCATTCAACAAATTAGTTATTCTAAAATTTGAGTTCTTTTTAAGGGTAGATTTAATTTCCTTGAACTCTTTAAGATATTGACTGTTAGAATGAGGTGTTATTGAGGAAGATAATTCATCTAAGACAACATTTACAGATTCATTTACACTATACTCATGGGAGTAAGGAGGGCATTTGATCTGTGATACCCAAAACAATCTTCCTTTGGTAAGGATTGTTCGGGTTTTATAAGACTTGCGTACACATTTCTAGTTTTAATATGTGAGTCAAGCACATTACAGCAACAATAAGCCATTATTTCTTTAGGCACATTAGGAAGAGTTCTCCTGTCAGAGGACAAATACTGTGCCTTATCTCCTCAACACCCTGGGCCAGGACTCCTCCCTGGTGATCCTCCCACAGTACACACCCGCAGGGTTTGGGATCAGGAAGTGAGACTTTAGCCAGGGTTTCAGCGAGGGATCTGTAGGATTCTTCACATACTCTTTCCCTAAAGATCTGACCTCCCAGTCCAGGTTCCTGTTCCTCTCTTACTTCTGCCTTCCCAGCATTCTAAGTAGGTCCACCGGTTTGCCAGTTCCAGATTGGATCATTGTTAAAGAAATCTCCACAAACCCACGAATCAGAGGGGGAATATGAGATGTGTCTCCCTTTTTTGTGCATAATACACTTTACTTCAATTCTCAGGTTCATTTGAGCTATACGAAAGAGCCATTCATCAAAGCATGGGATTTCACTACTCAAAACCAATGATGTGGGAAGATCAGGTATTTCTGTCACTAATATTGAACAATCCCTTCCTAGAATGGTAACACCAAGTAGGTTATGGTATGTTTCTCTATTTGACCATGTCCACAATGTATTTCTTAATAGCCCCTAGTTTTCCAATATGATGGAAGAGGACTAACTTGTACAGCCGAGTTTCTGCATCCAGTGTCTAATTGGGCCCACAATGTTTCACTCTGAAATACTACAGGTATTGTAATTAGTGTTCTCTCCAATATAAAACATCTTATCTGATTGATCCCCCCTCCTGTATTTAAACATGTTTATAGATAACATACTGCCTTCAGAGATGGCTTGTTTTTCTTCTTCCCACTCATATTGTAAGACACTATATGGATGCTGAGGTCTACAGTCAAACTTGTGCTGGGCAAAACTTCCACATTGCAAACACTTTGATTCAGAAGATACATCTTTCTCAAAAAAGCCTAGATATTTAAAATGGGAAGTGTTTTCCTGTGACCTTCGAGAACTAGATTTCTGAGCTATATCAAAACCTGAAGGTAAGATTTAATATTTATCCTCAGGTGGAATAAATGTTTATTCAGAGAGGAATAAGCACACACATTTGATCTTCTATCACTCAATCTGACAGTTTCGTCAAAAGATCTAGGGTTTTGCTCTTCTTCACTCCAAGTATCACTTGCTTGCTATTGATAAAGAGGTTCAAGTTCAGGGCAACATGTATTAATAATATTGGCAGATAACCTGGACTTCCTTGCTATCTCTGAATCATGGTTACATGATGCGGCAGGACCAATGCTCTCGCTAGCTGTCCCAGACGGCTATACAATACTCAGAGAGGGAAGAGACAAAATACAAGGTGCAGGTATTACCACTTTATCTAAAATATGCCTCTCTCTGAGACTTGCTCCCCCCAAATCATGCAATCCTGCAAAGTCCTCACTTTTAAACTCCCGCTACTCAACTCTCAAACCCTCAATATTCACCTAATCTATAGACCCCCTGGCCCACTTGGAACGTTTGAGAAGGACATCTACACTCTACTCTCCAACAACCTTAAAACTACCACTCATCTATTACTACTAGGCGACTTTAATTTAGGATTCAATAACCCATTAGATAAGCACGCCGTAACTACAGCTAATATCCTGTCCGAACTTGGCCTATCCCAAAAAATCAGTGAACCTACTCACAATAAAGGGAGAACCCTAGGTTGGGTGGCTGAACACAATTTCACAGCCAAATTCACCTCCATCCATCCGCAACTGTGGACACACCACTTCCTTGTGTCTTTCACACTGTCTACTACTAGCCCACTCCCGTTGGTTACGCCAGCTGCCCCACCTTGTTCAACAAGGAATAAAAAGAACATTACAGTGGACAAAGTGATCCCAGCCATCCTCCCAACCCTCAACACATTGGCCGACAACCTGAATCCAGGTTCATTGTTCAATGAGTGCAATAAAATTATGCTAACTGTACTTGACAATATTGCTCCACTTAAACTCAGACGCAGCAAGCCTAAAACTCACCTAAACACGTAGTTCACCCCACATCTAAGAGACTTATGACTCCTAAAGAGGAGCTGTGAAACCCCCTGGAGATTATTCTGTTCAGAAGCCATCAAATCCAAGCTAACTAAAATCTCATCCCAATATAAAAAGGAAATCTGCTTGGCCAAACGCAACTCCTATAATGAACGTACCTCGAACACCAACTCCAGTATGAAGGAACTATTCATCATATTAAAAGAATTAGAGTCTCCTATCCCCACACCGGAAATCTGCATCAAAAACAAAACATGGTCTTCAGATATTCAACAGGCACGCTCTAACAAAGTAACCACCCTCTGAAATAAAATAGCAAAAAAAGCCTCCCTTAACTCACTATCCCAGTTGAATAACTTAAGTCGCCCCCCCCAGTGAAACATTATCTGACACTCCCGCCAGATTCCACTTCACTAAAACATCTATATTTGAGGTAGAAAAAGTAATTCTGTCACTTAAGCCATCTAATTGGCAGGGCGACCTTTTCCCAGTGCAGATTGTAAAAGACACCACAAGAGATCTTGCCCCTTTTATATCCAAACTCATTAATGCCTCTTTTGCATCTGGCATCGTCCCCACAAACCTGAAGCAATCATGGTTGCTCCCCCTGCTAAAGAAGCAAACCTTGTATCCACTAATTCCTACCAACTACCATCCGATCACGCTGGTACCCTTCTTGCTCAACATACTCGATAAGGTTGCTTATATTCAGATTAAAAAATAATTGGAATTCCATAAACTTCTGGGAGCAAGACAATCAGGCTTCCGCCTACTACATGGTACAGAAACCGCCCTCATCGACTTGAAAACACAGGTTGATGAGCTAAGAGACAAAGGGAAAACAGCACTCCTCCTACTGCTAGACCTTTCTGTCACATTCAACCTCGTGGACCACAAGGTCCTGTACGGCCACCTGGACTCTGCAGCCCATTTCTCCAAAGGGGCCATTATATGGATAGAATCTTTCCTGAGTGAGAAAACCATGAGGGTCTTCTCCCCTTCAGCAGCTGCTGATCCTATTCCTATCACATGTGGTGTCCTCAAGGGCTCCTGTGTCTCCCCTACATTATACAACATACTCACTAAGCCCCTGTTCAATGATCTGGACCTTCTGGTTATCACCTACACTAACTATGCAGATGATACTCAGATTCTCCTCCCACTTTCCAGGGATTACGACAAGGATTTGGCATTGGTGAATAGGGTGTATATCATCATCCAGGCATGGATGTCGATCCACGGTCTATATGACGACAAGACCAAGCTTATCATCCTCAGCACCCACACCACCCTTAAGAAACTAGGCCAGGAGTTCTCATCCTTCATAATGGATGGGAATCTCATCAAGGTGGCAAAGGAAGTAAAGACCCTTGGCTTCTACCTTGACTCCACTCTTTCCTTCGACAAACAAGTGAAATCAATGGCCTCGCATGTAAGCTCATTAGGAACAGCAAACCCTTTCTGTCGAGTGACAACTGCATGATCCTGGCCAGAGCCCTAATACTCTCAAGGCTAGATTATTGCAATGCCCTTTACATTGACGCCAATAAATCAATCATTCAGAGGATACAAATCCTCCAAAACAATTCCTTAACAGCTGTACTTGGTGTGACCAGAAGATCACATATTTCAGCGACTATGCACTAAAATAACTGGCTTTCGACCCACAATAAAATCTTACTAAAAACAGCATCCCTCACCCATAAAGCACTAAACAATGCCGCCCTTAGCTACCTCATGAATAGACTCCTCAGGAGAACATCAACCAGACCTATGAGACTTAGTAACGTCAACTGCCTCACTATCCCCATATTCAAGCTGGCCAAGGTAGGTGGCAGCAGCTTGCCCATGAAAGCAGCCCAACTTTGGAATTCTTTGCCACTTAGAGAAGATCAACCATACCTGAACTTTAGATGTAACTACATTAACCTGCTCAAATCGACTGACCAGTAGGCTGGACCACTAGACCACATGCATCTCTTTACTGTATCTGTATATTCCCTCAAAGTACTTCTTAACATAGGACTGATGTAGATATGTATTATTCCTGCTTGTAACCTGTATATATGTTTTTATTCCTGATGTATATATGTAATACTCCTGTAACCTATATATATATATAGGTTTTATTTCGGCTCATAACGTGGAAATCTGTAACCTAAGCCTTGCATTTTCTTAACTGCTGCACCCTGATACCTCCTGGTCTGGTTTGCGTTAGAAATGAACAAACAAACAAACAAACAAGTCTCTTTCTCAAAACAGTTGAAGGCAAGTCCCTCTATGTGCACACTCCAGAGTAAAAAAAAAAAGAAAAAACGCTAGGGAAATAGCCCAAAAGATAGCTTTGCAGGGATAACAAAGTTTAATTGTACAGAATACAAATGACAGCAAAGGATTCTGCTGCTCGAGAGCACTCTGACTCTAACAGTTACAGGCAAATTATGTCATCATATATGGTACAAATTGATGCTACCGATTGGTGGGACCCACCCATGGGCCTGCTCCATAAGGGATATCAGGCAGTAATTGGTTGGTTCTTGTCCCATTGATAAGCATCCACGTTGTTCAGCTGCGCTCATCCTCGCAGTATAGGTCAGGTCACATATTAAACATTGTTTCTATCTAAACTAAACATGCAAGGCCTGAATATTAACTCATGGTGGCAGGCACCCGGGTGGCACAGGAAGTGGTGCCAAGGAAAAGAGAGGATTAAACACAGTCATGCTGACCCACACATTCAGGGCTTCTTTGATACCGCAGTTCCTGCACTTAAGGTCCCCACCCTGGGGTTTGATCTTTTAATGTATCCCCCCTTGTACCTCATGTTACATGGGTTATGTGTTGTTGCCTATAAATATTGCTGCGCATGCTTAGATCTCCTGCGGACCCTTAATGAGGGTTGGGACATGGGGGTCGGGTCAAGGAACGCAAGGAATGCATGAACGCAAAGGTGTTGGGAGCGAGGGGAATGGGGTGAGGCTGGCTCTGTCCTGGCTGGGTGGGGGTGAGAGGCCTCCTGGCACGTTAGTGGAGATAAATGGACGCAGCGCGGAGCCTAGTGCTGTCTCGCACTCTTGCAGGGCGCATTCCGGTGAAAGATACTAAATATTTGCAACACTGGAGGGACGAGAGGGAAATTGACTTCCATGGTAACAGGGATCAAGTGGATCCAGTATTTTGTACAGTGTGAACCAGTAACGTCAACAGAGCGAGCCGGCAACTTGCCCTGCCTGGGCCACATACATAATGGAGTTGAAGGTTATGGGCATTGCTAGTGCTATGCACCTACTTCTAAGCACTATAAGACCTCCATACAGTGCCTGAGGAGGCTGATCGCTCCCCCCTTGTATGTCATATCACTTCATATGGTGTTTGCCGTATTTGGAAGCACCTCGGTGGTGGGATAGGCTCATTTCCATCCCAACATTCCCCCCTTTTGTTTCTCCACCCCATATTTCCGCTCATTTGTGCTTCTCTCTGCTTCATCCCATGCGGGTGTTCCCTTTATGGGCATCCACGCTCTGCATACACTTCTTAAACTTTCCCCATGCTGTGCATGATGATCCGGTTTGCAAGCCATGTATATACATCCCACACCCTGTGCTAAATCCACCCATACTACTTTGTCATTTTCAGGGACCAGAGGAGGTCGTGTGGTACAGAGTGTCTACCTCGTCACCAAGAGGGAGGGTGACCATGTAGTATTTGGGGTTATCGTTTTGTTCTGTTTGAGTGTCTCTTTTGTGTGTTTCACGAGGCACTTTGTTATTACTATTCCCAATTGTCACCATCATCATTGCACTATTAAATACTGCTTTGGCACAACAGCAGAGACCCATTGGCATGTGCAGAAAATCACCAAGATAACTACAATGACAGGAACCAGCATCTTCACCAATGTTCCCAGCCATGATGGGACACACCCAAATACCATGGTGAACCAACATTCTTCCTGTACTCCAGCTTCCTTTTTCATTTTTGCTCCTAGTTCATGTATTGTAGCAATGACATGTGACAGTGTCCCATTTTCAGTGTCTTCAGAAGTTACGAAAGTGCAACAGGAACGTATCAAGGACAAGGACGTACCTTTTTTGCATTGTCATTAGTCTTAGTTCCACCTTGATGACGTTGAACCCTTCTTCCGTATCATTTGCCTGCTGGATCAGTTCCCATCTATCAATCTGGAGCCATTTGGCATTGGTCCTTGTCTGAATGCTGGTTTATATCCGTCCGGTATTTGTGCAAGCAGGTCAGATGAATCTTCAGATATGTAATTTGATGATCGTCATTGTCGGTGAACCTGCCCATGATGTTTCGTTTCGGGGGGCATGTAGAGAGTTGTTGGTGATTGTTCAGCATGTGGAGGCTTTGAGTGGGTTATGCAGTGGGATCTTCGAAGATGGCTCCCCTTTTAGATGCTCTTCGGTTACAACCAGCATGGCCGAGTGTAACCTAGCGAGCGAACAATAGCCCCTCCAAGAAGGCGGGAGGTGCAAGTACGCTCTCGGATCACAGATCCAATAATAGTCCATTATGGCAGGCCTGCCTTTCTTGAGGTCTGGGATCATGACAGTTCTGTTACATCATTCATTTGACTCGACAGCAGCTGTCCCTACGCTGAAAAAGCACAGTTCATATGATTCTGGTGGGCATATTTTAATGGGCCTCTCGAGGGCTGTCACCATAGTTAGTTTTGTGATGTGCGCTGCCCACACCTGTTTGCAGGTCTGCGTGATGAGTGCTGGGATCTCTTCAAGTCCCCCCAACAGCCAGCATCTTGGCTAGCACCTTCCTGCACCCCTCAAGCACTTTACAACTAGGCAAGACTACTCTAAGAACTACAGCACTGAGAATGCTTTTTTCATGCAAATATAATCGCATACAGACATGGGTGGCCACTAAATGAAAATTTGTGTAAATAACTATTTAGATGAATATATTTGTAAAACTGTTAACTTGTAGTTAGATTTCTCAAAGTACACAGTGAATGTAGCCTGTGCTAAAAATAGACTGCAGACATTTCCTGGTGTCAGCTAAGTCTTGCAGAGAGCACAAGGTAACTGAGCAGCTGTTCCCTGTCTATTAAAACACGCAGGCAGGCTGGGGCTCCTGTACACAATGTAACAGTATGGGAAAACAGAGGTTTAAGGAAAATTACTGGTCCTGATAAAATATAAGAATATTAAGTGAAGTTTTGAATGTATGAAGGTGTGTTTATATATGAATGTTTATAAAATAGAAAATGATGGTAAATAGGAGCTACAATGTATTCCTGCAGAAGCAGCAGTATGTTAAGTAGCTTGTAACCTGGCCATGCAATACTGGAGACTGCAGCAACCCTTTTAAGGAAGAGCAACAGTTTTGGATGATCTCTGCCGGTATGCAGTGACCAAGTTGAACAGTATATAAAGGGGCCTGCTTGCCATTAGTCTGCAGGAGCCAGCCACGGAAGACAGAATGCTGGTTGGAATGGCAGAGTTCTCTGCCATTCCCCACAATCCTCATTTTCTGTAAAGATTAAAGTTTGTCATCCTTGCAAGATAGACTGTTGGCCTTAATTCCCTAGAGGGATGAACTTTAATTTGGTGTGAGCATGATCAGGGGTACCCCAATATACTTAAGGGGGGCCTCTGTAAATTGGTGTTCATGTTCACACCTGGGGTTACTCAAGCTCGTTTTGCATTTTCGTGGGTCTGAGTCGATGAGCTCTAGTTGTACACTGCGTGCCTGAAAGGTGCCCTTAATCCTTTATAGTGCAAGATGAATAAGACATTGGGGGTCATTACGAGTTGGGCGGTAAGGATTAACGGTCACCGGTAATGATGCCAGTGCCGGTCATCCCTTACCGCCCTATTCCGAGGTCCCTTAGCGGGTCCCAGCAGGAACAGCTGGTCTAACCAGCCGTTCTCTGTGGGTCCCGTTAAGGGACATTGGAGCTAATAAATTGCGGGCCCGTTATTAGCGCCGTCTCCATTCTCATTGAGCCCTATGGGGGCTCAAATGGGAATGGTAAACTGAATGGGGACTTACTGGGTCTGCATCAGTCAGAATGTCCCGGTAAGTCCCCATTCAGCCAATCCGGACCCGGACCCGGGTTTGGAGGCAGCCATGACCCCTATTGTTTTTAACATGGGCACTTCTTGTGGTACTAAAACCTTGGGTGTCCCAGATGCATGCAGTATTAAGGAACAAACATAGCAACTCCCATTAGTCGTTCGCCTTCCCATTGCACTCATAGCGGAGTATCAGCTGTTTGAGTGCTCAGGATATGATATGATATTATATGGCATTTATAACGCACCTATAGACAAGTGTTTCAAGGCACGCAGAGGCAAGGGAGGGGAAACAGAGGGGAGACAGAGACAACAATCCTACTAGGCCATGTAACATTGAGATTGCGCGAGTGCAGGGGAGGGGGCAAGGGGAAAAGTGCGGGTGCAAAGGGGTAACAAGTGGGGGTGCAGTTCATAGGAAAACAGTAAAATAAATAATAATAATAATAGATATAGAATAATAATAATAAATAAAGACAATAAATAAAAGTGCGGCCAACTGGTGGCAGACATCAGGTGTCAAGTGCAATTAGGGGCTGTAGGGATGCAGAAACAGTAACTGAGTGCAAGAGTTACCAGGGGGGCAGTGCAGTTGTGCAACTGGTGGGGAGGGGACATGGCCCCGAGATCAGAGGGTAACCAGGTAACCAGTGCAGTTTCAGATTCAGCCAGGAGGTCAGCAGGGCAGAGGAGGAGAGAAAGCAGAAGCAAAGAGTAAGGTCTTGAGGTGCTTCCAGAACCAGAGATGGTTCTCCTCACGTTTCAGAGAGGCAAGGAGGCTGTTCCAGAGGTAGGCACCAGCAGAAGAAAGAGATCTACCACCAACTCTCTGCTTGGGGAAGCAACTGACCCTGAGGGAGTTGGAGGCGGATGAGCCAAGAACTCGAGAAGGAAGATATTTAGGAAGAGGGAGTCGAAGGTATTGAGGTCCCACGCCCCAGAAGGCCTTGTGGACAATGCAGAGGGTTTTAACTTAATCCTCACCACCACTGGGAGCCAGTAGAGAGATTTTAGTCCTGGAGAGATACGATCCCTGGGCTTGAGGCCAAGGACAAGGCTCGCAGTCCTGTTTTGGATGAGTTGCAGAGGGTGGAGAGTAGAGGCAGGCACATTTAGAAAGAGACTATTGCAGTAGTCCAACATAGAGAGAACCAGAGCTGTGGAGACAGAGGGCTTCTGGGGGAAGGAGAAGCAAGGAAGAATACCTCTGAGGAGATGCAGCTGATAGTGTGACTTCTTAGAGACGTCAGAGATGTGAGTGGAGAAGGAAAGTGTGGAGTCGAAGATGACCCCAAGGTATTTAGCCTTGCAGGTGGGAGCAGAAAGAGGGCCAAGAGAGGCCTGCCAGAGAGTGACAGGAAAGGAGGGAGCAGGTATGCCTATGAAGGAAATCCCTGTCTTAATTGCATTAATGCAGAGATCATTGGCAGCACACCACTCCTGGATGGCAGACAGATAGTCAGCGATGGGAGAAGAAGAAGAGGTGGCAGAAGGGAGCCTGAAAATTAGTTGAGTGCCATCCGCATAGCAATGAGAGTTGGGGCAGAGAGCAGCAATGCAGTGGGCAATAAGTGCCAGGTATTGGTTGAACAACCAGAGAGAGAGGTTAGACCCCTGGGGAACACCACAGGTAGAGATAGAGGAGAGAAAGGACCCAAGTTGGACCTATGAGGGCCTATCAGTGAGGAAGTAGGTCAGCTAAGGCAGGGCCTGATCGGTGATACCCAGGTTATCACAGAGACGGTTGAGCAGGATGGCATGGTTGATTGTGTCAAAGGCAGAGGAGAGATCAAGTAAGATGAGGTAGGGGGTGTTGGAATCGAGTTTGGAGAGCAGGTCTTCACGGATGTTCAGGAGAACAGTTTCTGTGCTTCTGGCAGCTCTGACACCAGACTGATGGTCATGGAGACAACCAACAGATTCAGAGTAAAGATTAAGCTGGGAGATGGGCAGACTTTCAATGAGTTTGCCCAGGAAAGGAGTGATGGAGATTGGACAATAATTAGCGGGGCAGGAAGGGTCGGCAGAGGGTTTCTTAAGAAGAGGGTGCAAAAGGGAGTGCTTCAGGAAAGGGCCCACAGGGTGGATAATGTTACCCCTATATTTTTCAGCGTCATTCCTGTGCTGAACACTTGACACGTGGTACATTGGACCACCATCTTTGTTAAGTGTTCCTGCAAATTTGGAATGAACCAATCCTCCTGAAGATCTGCAGCAATGTGTTGTTTAGAACTATGGGAGGGAAAATGTAATAGTTCAAATGCTGTGTATAGTAGCTCAACAGGCATCACCACCTTTCCTGTGGGTGATTGGATGCACCCACGTTTAAGCCATAGACCCTGTTCTTCTGCCGGTGCCCTGCACTGCAATTCAATAATGTGCGCTATAGGAAGGGCTGTATATTCATCCCCTGTCATTCTTCCTTTCATTCGGGGTAAAGTGAGGGAAAAAACCTTTTGGTTGTATAAGGGAAGGAGATAGGCGTTTGAGGTTTAGACATTAGAGAGGGTGTGCATGTGGAATTTGGGGTATCTGGTGGCACTATAGTTACATTTCTGTATGATATTGTGACATTTAGGACCATTGCATTCTTATGCCGGTGTAAACCTGTGAGGTTCATGGGTATGCTTCCATTACAGGTCCATTTATATCCATCCGATGTCCATTTACCCCTATCGTCCCTTCTTTCATATGGCCAGCCCAGATAAAAGACGTTCCCCAATAAATCCCCAATGCAAACATTAAAATTCTGAATAAAATAGCTGTAAAGTGCAAGCCGCAATCATAGCAGTTCGCTCTTGTGAAACACATTCTACTCCTACTTCTATCTATATTTGAAGAAACTCTCAACTCCATCTTTGTTGCACCTGTGGAAAGGGTAATAATGGGGTGGGCAAAAAGGGGTTAGGGATGTGGAAAAGACGGAAAGAGAGAGAGAGAGATAGAAAAATAGAGAGAGAGGTTGAGAGAGAGTTTTAGTTTCTGTAGCTCATGCTTTAGCCACAATTCATGTCTTGTTTTCATTTCAAATGCATAGATATTGTTAGTGTAGAGCTACTTAGGTTAAGGTAGTGTTGTTGTTTTCAGTCGGTTTCCCTCGTGTGCCGTTCTTTCGGGATTTGCAAACATCTGAGAGGTGTATCGAATACCTTAGCCCCTTTACCGTTACTGCAAGAGGGGTGGAAAACACCACTTCAAACGGTCCATGGAATCTGGGTGTGTTACATTTTTGGACAATATTTCTGATATATATCCACTCCCCGGCAACAGGGGTTGGGTTGGGGTGGTCTAAGTTAGTGAGGTAATTGTTGTTTCTCTGTCTTCTGTGTAGGGTGGTGAAATCTGTTTTGAAATGCATCTTATTGTGCATGTGAGTTCTTTTAGGTATTGTTTGAATTCCTCTCCTAGGATTGTGGCAGCTCTGTGAGCATCTGATGCTCTTCTTACTGGTGACAGTGGTGTCTGCATGTGCCGGCCAGTCACTATTTTGTGGGGGGACAGGTGGTGGTACTTGCTGGGCTGTGTGACTAACTGGAACAGTGCACCCAATTCTTTTTCACGGTGTTGCATGGATTAGAAAGTCTGCTTTTAATTAGGGTGTTTATTTTCTCCACCACCCCATTCACATGTGGGTGGTAAATGAGCACCCATGTTGTGTTTGATCTGCAATAATTTAGTCACTTTCTTTGAATAGTTCATTGAAAAAGTGAGTCCCGTTGTCTGTCCGTAACACATCGCACACTCCAGGGAAAAACCTCTCTGACAAGGAATCTTGCAGCACACTTGGCATTGGGGTGGGCACATGGGCCAGCATCCACCCTGCAAGAAAACGGACACAACACCACAATAAGTTATCGTGCCCCATTGCACCTTTCTCCCATGTCTGCGCAATCAATGTGTATCTCACGGAAAGGGCCCACAGGGCGGGATAATGTTCCCCATAGAGTTCTCAGCGTCATTCCTGTGCTGAACACTTGACGCATGCTACATTGGACCACCATCTTTGTTAAGTGTTCCTGCAAATTTGGAATAAACCAATCCTCCTGAAGATCTGCAGCAATGTGTAGTTTAGAACTATGGGAGGGAAAATGTAACTGTTCGAATGCTGTGTATAGTAGCTCAACAGGCATCACCACCTTTCCTATGGGTGATTGGATGCACCCACGTCGAAGCCATAGACCCTGTTCTTCTACTGGTGCTGTGAAAGCAAAAAGAAGATATCGAGGCTGAGTACCCCAGAAGGAAATACACCAAACGTGGGTTACAAAGAAAGATACAGGGATCTTTATTCTATACTGAACAGTTTCAAAGACCAAAGCAACAGATAGCTATCGGGCCCTCAGTACAACACAGCAAACTCCAGCCCTGTTTGGTGTGCTCAGTGAGTGGGGCTATACATTAGAATAGTCGCACCTTTTATACAGTTTGAAACATGTCGTCCAGCCCACCTACAAGTTAATACATCACGGATCTAGGGTTCATGCCAAGTTCATGCATCTATACATTTAGGGTTTACCATTAATACATTCCCCAACAAGTTACAATGGCAACAGTGTGTCTTCACATTTCAGTATTTGAATATATTATTTTTAACATGTGCTCGCGGATTATCTTTGTTGGCGCAGCTAACCCTCTATACACAGGTCAACAAAGGACAAGGTCTCAGTTCATGACCCCAACATGTGGCATGCAGCCAAGTTACATATTAGTTTGTACACAGAGGTCAAGACGGCCATGTTACATTTGGAATGACACTCTCCACCATTTTAGAACGCAGGGTGACTTTAGAGAGAGAATGCAAAATGGCGGGTGAACCTAAAATGGCAGCTTTCACTGATCTAATGTCAAGACCTTGTAACGCAGATTTCTTCGCAAAGTGGCTTGGCTTAGGCCAATGTACATATATTCATACTGTATAGGAGACACAATATGATTTTCCATTTGACAAACCCTCCTTTTGGCCTATGCCAAGCGCTAAAACTACTTCTGATCACTTTACGAACAACTCCACGTCTCAACGTCCATACACCCTGAATCACTATTGGAAATATCTATTGCCATTAGATCAGTTATCAAAATTTCTTTCAGCACATATTCATTGGAGTTCTTGTCTGGGGCGTGTACCTTGCGTCCTAATGTACCCATCGCCTGTGCGCAACATCCCCCTAACATCAAACATATACTAGGAAGACACTGTATACAGCAACAAAGAAACAACAAAATTCCCAAAATGATCAGCAAGACCGAAAGTACCTTCCAACCCCAAGATCGCAAGAAGTCCCAGAACCAAGCGCTAAGATCCCACTTTCCCTCAGGAACGTGCACTTCTGAACTTAGGATGTGCAGACTTCGCATTTCATTGAAAATAGTTGGGGAGGAATCTGGCACGAAAACACAGCAAGCGGACCCCACTAATTTACACACTCCACCACGTTCAGCCAGAATGACATCTAAAGCCATCCGGTTCTGAAGTGCTACTTATCTTATTGCTTTCTGTTCTAATGTCATAGTATAGAGTATGTCCGTGGTCTGGTTGATGGTTCTCTCCAATACTCTTGCTAGTTTCCTGATATCTTCAGAGTTCATTATTTGTCCCAAAAATGGCACAAAGGATTTCGCTACGTCTCCCAGAACTTGTGCTGAAGTGTCACCATCCTCGTCCCGCCGTGGATGAGTCTTTGAAACCTCTACAGTACTGGCTATGAATACCCCGGGTAACAGGATCCCTAAATAACAAACTCTCTGCCAGTCCCTGGGTAACCGTGGAAATGCTACATTACCGCAAACAAAGTAGACAGGTTCGCCTACATACAAAGGTCTGTCTTCCCCAGTCAAATTCGCATCGTTGGCGCAGCCTTTAAAATCTCCCATTGACTGAGTACCATTCCTCTGTATGCAGAAAGAAACTGAATCGGGACTATGGTTAACAGTGTAAGAAGGAGGCGTGGCATCCTTATTGCCTATAGGAGCCATTTTAAAAGAAATCAAAGATTGGAAAGGACGAGATAATCTATCAGAAGGCCTAATAGAGGCAACGTTGAGCTTACTCCTATTCGCAAAAAGTAAGCATCCTAAGGGAGCCAAAACACGTTTCTCAAACTGATTCAAATTAGTCCCATCAAAGTTCCCTGAGATGCTGTTGTTCCAGCGACCAAAGAACAGTGCTCTAAGAGAAGCATAACAAGCGTTTGTCAAAGGTAAAGGATGAATATACCAACCTAGCCCCTTATCCCTATGTTGCGGTAAAAGTGAACAGACCCAACAGTTGAATTCATTAAAAATAGCATGTGTAGCATTCATGATGAGTAATAACGTATTATTGTAATATCTCTGTCTATGCTGAGAATCCCTAGAAGATAGATTGTGCAGATGCACAAAAGGAGTAGAAACAGTAGGTACATTTTCAGTCGGTAATACATTTTCTAACGGATGTACTTCTTCTAGATACCAGAAGCCTAAAACAATGACTATTATAAAACCAATTAACATTATAAAAAGACAGCAGTACATTCTCGGGGCCCAAACAGTTGGTCCATTTTCACAGCTGCTCACATGTCCGTTTATCAGTCCTGTACGAGCGGTAGCGGTTGCAGGCATTGTAATCTTCAAACGAACACGCCAATGTCATTAGCTGGTGACCTCCAGGCCGAGTGACTTCTTAGTCCTTCCACAAACCCTAGCCAACAGAATTCCTGTATAAACAGTAGATCGGGCCAAAAAGGCAAACCCTTGATGATTTTCCTCGATTGCAAAGTCGAACCGTGCAGTAGGTCTATTTCCTAGGTCGCAGATTATACCTCGTGCTTCCTGGTACTGAGTGATCTGAAAACAACGTGTCGTCACTTCTCGTTGGAAGCGACGTATCAAGAACAGGAGAGGATGCAAGATCTGGAGCAACAGTTTCCAGAGACAGAACTATTGGAGAGTGTGGAGACAAAATGGCTGTTTCCCCAGGCCTCATGGGCTCAGAGAGAGTCTCCGACACACTCTTGATGCTGTTTACTGCTTCAGGATCGTTAATTGCAGTACTGATGAGGGGTTCTGTTTCTTCTGTATCGTATGGCACTGGATGTGGGACCTTCTTGGTGTGGGTTGCATGGATCCAATTCTTCCTGCCCGACACACGCACCGCCGTTTGCGTGACCAGCAGGACTTGGAAGGGTCCCCGCCACCGAGGTGCAAGGCAAGACGATCGCTCAAAAGCTTTAACAAGAACCCAGTCACCGGGCTGTATGCTGTGACCGGGGGCCGCGTATCGTACAGGTAAAGCCTCTCACACCTGGTGATAAATCAACTACAGGTTTTTAGTCAACTGGCTACAATAATCTGAAAGAAGTACATTTTCCACATTTCGCAGTGAACGATTTTTCGGAAGGCTCCAGATATTAGCAGGCCTCCCCATAACCACCTCAAAAGGAGAGAGCCCAGTCTTAGTTTGAGGGGTCGTGAGCATAGACAACATCACGATCGGTAAAGCGTCCGACCATTTTAATTTGGTGCCAGCACACATCTTAGCGATCTTGTTTTTGATGATGCCGTTGTGTCTTTCCACTAATCCAGCACTCTGAGCATGTCTGGCTGAATGGAACCATTTATCGATCTGTAATCCTGCGCGTATCTGCAGAATTACAGCAGCGATAAAATGTGGACCATTGTCCGACCAGATGACTCTTGGTAGCCCGAACCTAGGAAAATATTCTTTTAACATTGTCTTTGCAGTAGTCATGGCTGTAGCGTCTTTAACAGGAAAAGCCTCAACCCATTTGCTAAAAGCACAAATGACAACTAGCACATATTTCAAGTTTTTAGATTGTTCCATTTTGATAAAATCAAAGTGTATGACCTCAAAGGGGACAGAAGGTGGACCAAAACTTCCCCTGGGAGTTGATGTTCCCTTTCCCACATTATGCTGTTAACAGCTCAGGCAGTTCTGAAAGAAACGTTCAGCTACTTTAGATATTTTGTCATTCAACCATACATTTTCCAGCATTTTTGTAATCTTGCGGGCACATATATGTGTAGGGCCATGAGCCATAATGACCATCATCATGATGTACATATCGGGAAGTAGCCATTTTCCATCAACTCTGTCTACCCAACACCCATCATCATCAAGTTTCCCCAAGCCCTCAGTCCACTTTTTAGACTCTTCCAATGTGGCATCGGCTTGGATATCCCTCACAGAATCGACACCCTCATCCATTGCATAGGCATTTACGGTCTCTCTTGAAGTGTACATGTCTGCAGAGAGATCGATGGCAGTCTGTTTAGCTATCTGATCAGCGAAAGCGTTCCCTTTTCCTATATCATCTACAATCTTTTTGATGACCTGCGCATTTCACAATAGCTAACTGAGTAGGGAGTGCAAGCGCTGAGAGTAGCCGTACTATCAAGGAGCTATGCTGGATCTTTGTACCATGTGAAGTTAAGAACCCCGCAGAGTTATGCGTGATTCTCTTGGTCTCCACAACCTTGCTCAACGCAGTGATTGCGTAAGACGCTGTGGATGTACGATCCGGAAGTTTGAAGCAGCAGCCATCGCAAAACAGCTCCCCTTGTGGATTGTTCAAAGGAGTATCTTTTAGATCAATTCTACTCTTTGTCTCTTGTTCGGTAGTGTAAAGACAGTCATGTGACTCTTTGTCACTGCAAGCAGTACCTTGCGGGAAAAGTAAGAGTTCAGCCGGATTAAGAACACAACACCTCTTAATTTGTATTTGTGGTGCAAACAAGATCAATTCATATCTTGTCAACCGTGCGGAAGTGAGGTGTTGCGTTTGAGTTCTATTTAGTAGAACATCTACAGAGTGAGACACCATCAGGGTTAGATCATGGCCTAGGACCATTCCCTCACTTTGTTTTACAGACGCCGCAGCGAAAGCTCGCAAACATCTTGGCAAAGCGCATGCTACAGGATCAAGGGCAGAAGAAAAGTAACCGCATGGCCTATTCTTTCCTCCATGTTCCTGCGTTAATACAGCCAAAGCACATCCATCACATTCATGCAAAAACAACACAAAGGCCTTTTCATAGTTTGGTGTGCCCAAAACTGGTGATGTGCACAATGCAGTCTTGAGCAAATCAAATGCACGCTGGCAAAGAAATGCCCTTCTTCATCAGAGCCAACATCGGCTTAATTGTTAACGAAAAGTTGGGGATCCACTGCCTACAGTAAGAAGCCATTCCTATCAAGGCTCTAACTTCCTTCTGTGTATTCGGGACAGACATGCTAGAAATTAGTTTTATCTGTTCAGGTGTCAATCTTCTTCCCTCCTTTGACAGGAGATATCCTAAATAGGTGACCTCCTGGCAACAATATTGAAACTTTTTAAGCGAAGCTTTGTGAATAAGCAACAACACAGTGCCCTCCTTACAAGCGCTCTCTGAGTCAGCAGCTAAAAGCAGGTCATCAACTTATTTAAGCAGTGAACAAGTGGAGGGCAATTCAAGAGTATCAAACTGTTCTTTCAAAGCCCTACTATAGATGCTAGGACTTTCCATGTAACCCTGTGATGCATGGGTAAATGTAAATGAGCGTCCCCCTAAAGTGAACGTGAACAGGTATCTACTGTCCTTGTGTATAGGAATACTAAATAAAGCATTCTTAAGATCCACAACACTAAAGTAATTAGCTGAAGCCGGGATCATGGTTAATATTGTCGTCACATAGGCACAATTGGAAATTGTGGAGCGACGATCTTATTGATGGCACGTAAATCAATTATGAAACGAAAAGGAATTGCATTATCACCTTTTTTGTACACGGACAAAATCAGACTATTGCACAAAGTACCTGCAATCTCCTCAATCACCCCCCGATGCACAAAATAGGAGATGATGCATTTCAAAGCTTGCTCACCCTCGACTGAAATCTTATATTGTGGAATACGTGGCAGCTTTACTCCATGTTTCAAATCTATTTTAACAGGTTCGATCTGCAAAACACTGACATCATTGTCGTCAATTGCCCATAAACACTCCCGAACAGTACTAGAAGGAAATAGATACCAGCGAAGAAACCGGACAGACAACTGGTGTGTCCAAAAACCCTACAGAAACGTTAGTTTGCCCTGACAGTGGAATGTTTGGAACCCGAGAATGATCAATGGAACACTTTTGTGCCCCTGTATCTATCAAGAAAAGATGTTTCCTACTTCCCACTATCATTTCAACGTAGGGGCCTTTCTGATTAACGGGAATAGGCGTAGGTTCCAAACCCTGCTTTGTGCAATCCTAGCGAAACAGAATATCATCAAAAGGAAGAGCTTCACAGAGGTAAGCGGCGGAAGGATGATCAAATATGTTTCTAGTATCCACATTTGGTGCCTGATTATCCTGTGAAAAAGGTTGCTGTGAATCTCGTGAAAACTGACCTCTACCCGGGCCCCCTACACCCTGACGACCTCTGGGTCACCTACCTATATTTCCAAATGTGTTATTTGACCTCTGTTGAAGGAGTGGGAATTGTGCACGCCAATGGCCCTCTTGCCTACAATAGGCACACTGGTTAATGTTTACAGGACCCACGGGCACATTTCCTTGTGGAACATACTGACCTCTAATTTGTGAATTACCCCCTCTAGGGCCTCTGACAATTTGCTGTAATAATACTTTTGTCTTCAAATCACCTTTTCTCTTTTCAACTCTTTCCTTTTCATTATTGACACGATTCTTCTAGTACTGAGCCATGTGCAGTACTTCTGATTGAGACTTTGCTTGCCAAGCGCTCTCAGAAGACATAATTTGTGACTGGATGTCAGGCAACAATCCAAGCACAAATTTGTCTTTGAGTAACCTTTTCCCAGACTCTGTGCCTAAGTCTTGTCCACTGAAATCTGAGAATACCTGTTCGAACTGATTAAAGAACTCGCTAGCACCCTCAGACTTCCCTTGGACACAGGCCGCAAACTTGTCCTAAATAATTCTCTTTTCGGGAATTATAGTTTTCAATTTCGCAACGATTCTATCAGGTAAAGTTAATATCACCTGCGGCGGTCTCTCACCAGCTGGCCTTTCTCCATCGAGTGTTCACTTCCTGTCTCGAAAACGGGACGTGAACAAACTGTGACACATAATGTGCAGGAATATCTTGAGCAGCTGCACCCGTTGCAGGATTAGCCGGAATGTAAACCTTTGGGACAAATGTCAGAGGAAACTCTCTCATAGGTAACTGAGAAGTAGGCAACTCCGAACGCTTACTAAGCAACAGAGCCAAATCGAACGCTAAGGCAGCCGAAGAAGTGTCAAGTGAAAAAGCTCTCTTATAAATACTCAATAACTCTGTGGGACAACAAATCTTTCTTTTTACACACTCATCCTGTAGGTACTCTACCATTACCTGTAGCACTTTCCTCTGCATTTCTGGTGTATACTGACTATATGTGTCATATACTTCAACTGGAGTTATCGACGTGTCTGAGATCCATTTAATCGCGTCTTTCATGCAAATTCGAGTTTCCTCAGATATCGATTTATGACAAGGGAGGAATTGCTTCTGCACACACATAATGCCCAAACTATCTTCATCTTCATCCTCATTCTGTAACCTTTCCAACTCCTTTCTACACTGAAATACCCTCTCAACATACTCTTGTACTTTCTCCACAGTGTTTCTAGAAAGCGCTATAGTGTTGAGATCCCTCAACCCTTGTGGGAGATCTGCATTGTCTAATGTGTCCCACATTACACACAAGTGGCGACCTAACCAGTCAAGAAAAACATTTTTCTCAGGAAAATTGTCCATATTAGAAAGTGTGGCGAAAACATTAGCTCAATCCCCCCCCTCCATACAATGTTTAGCCCAAGCAATTAACTCACGTTTCTTTTCTGGAGGTACAGTATTGCGAGTGACAACCCTCGAGCCCGCTCCCTGATCTACTACAAGCGGTAAAGGACCACTTGGAAGAGGGCGAGCAGGCAAGTTCAACGGAGGTACTATCACTGGTGCAATAGGAAAAAGTGGAGGAGCAGCAACAAAAGGAGGAACAACTGGAAGAGGAACAACAGGAGGGATGCGAGGAACAGCAGGAAGAGCAGGAGGAGCAGGAATAACAGCAGGAAGAGGCAAACCAGCAGGAAGAGGAACATACGGAGGTGGCGCAGTGGCACCAGGCCGTCGTTCATTTAACAATTTGTCGATAAGTTCGTCAGAAACATGAAAATCTTTAGAAGGATAGATTTTCTGAATACCAAGTAAGAAAGCCCTATCCATATTCCTAGCTGACTCAGACTGTTTATCTTGGTCATATAACAACGCTTTTTCGGCGTTCCTCTTATGACGGCGCGCATGTTTTTCCCTACTCTTAAGCTTCTTTTTTCCAATTCTGTAATACATCGAATGCTGCAGGTCTAGCCTTTTTCTTTAATAAAATTGACTCTAAATACTCAATAAGAGGGATTTCAAAACTACCATTGATCGGCCACTGAAGTTCGGAAGCATGTCTAGTTTGTCTGTGCCAAATATCATTAAACACTATACTACCTATGCCGTGCTTACAGTACATAGTACAACCCGGCAAAAAAAGGTCTAAATTCCAAAGATTGTCCATCACTGCGGAATAACGCCCTGAAGCAGGTAGACAATTTCCCAGGCTTATCAGAACACTGGTGTTACCTGGTCAATAATTGCATTTGCAGATACAATGCACCAAAACAAATTATCAGGATACTTAAGAATCGGGTCACGACTCACCTGATCAATCCTAAGGAGGTCCGATCAGATTACAAAATTCTTCTCTAACAAATTTTACCTCTTGTTTGGTGATTTCGGCAAATCTGCCTGCCTCGATAAGTGGACCCTCGTCAAAATGCCGACTTGGACCACGAGCTCACCGCCCAGGGATCGGGCCGTGCAGCGCTGTTGAGGTGTTGCATCTCATTCAGAAAGGGGCCCCTTTTTTCCGACACCGTCCAATCCCGGTCCGATAGCTTGCGTCAACCTTCAACGTGGCATCAATCTTGAGGGTCCCTATTCGGGTGCCATCTGTGAAAGCAAAAAGAAGATATCGAGGCTGAGTACCCCAAAAGGAAATACACCAAACGCGGATTTCAAAGAAAGGGAGAATGAGAACCATGTTTTGAATGGGAAGTACAAGTGGCATGAGAAGAGGGATAGGCTTAGACCAACCCTTCTCTGACTCAGCTTCAGTTTGATAAGAGTCTGCCAAATTGTGGAACCCGTTTGTATTAGCTGATTCTGATCCCACATCTGACACCATATGTGAGGGGTCAGTAATGCAAGGTGGGCAACTGCTTGTGGGTTTATCAAAAAATTCCATTTTATTAAAGAAAGTATATGAAAACAAAGCCTAACTTGCCCTGTTGTTCTGAGGAATTCCCTGCCTAGTCTAAAAGCTAAACAAACATTCTCTAACATGGGATAACTTCACCTAAGCAACAAACACACATCCTACCATGCACTTTACAACTCTTGCCTTGCTACGGCCAAATCCACCTACTACTCTAACCTTCTTCAGTCTCAAGCCTCACAACCTCGTCGGTTTTTTCAAACTCTTTCCCGCCTCCTCTCTCCTCCCTCTCCTGACCCCTCATCTAATTCCACACTTTCTCCCTCTGACTTCGCCAACTACTTTTCCTTAAAAATCATCACACTCAGACAAAAAATTAACTCCCTCTCTCACTCCCTCTCTTCTCCTCCCCCCTCTCCTCCTTCTTCCAGCATGTCTGTTTTCTCATCTGTTTCCCCTTACGATGTATCCTCCCTTCTATCCAAAGCCCACCCCACAGCCGCCCCCTCTGATCCTCTCCCTTCCGTTCTCATCCCAAAAATCTACCCTCTTCTTATCCCTTACCTTACCACTTTCTTCAACTCCTGCCTCTCCTCTTCGATCCTTCCCTCTGCTTTCAAACATGCAACGATCATTCCTATTCTTAAGAAACCCTCTGCTAATCCACTGCTCACTGCCAGCTACAGACCTATCTCTCTTCTGCCTTTCCTTTCTAAACTCCTTGAACGCCTTGCCTACTCTCAGCTCTCTTCCTTTGTCTCGTCTTCCACTCTCCTTCCTCCTTTCCAATCTGGCTTCCGTCCCAAACATTCCACTGAAACTGCTCTCACCTCGATTCTTTACTCGCTCCTCTCTGCTCACCATGTGAAGCAATCCTCCATACTTATTCTGCTTGATCTCTCTGCCGCTTTTGACACTGTTGATCATCCTCTCCTGCTCCACACTCTCTCCTCCTTCAGGTTCAAAGGCCCTGTTCTAAAATGGCTCTCCTCTCGTTCCTTTGTTGTTTCATGGGGAGGCCAGACCTCTCCTTCCTTCCCTCTAATTTACGGTGTTCCTCAAGGCTCTGTACTTGGCCCTTTCCTCTTCTCTCTCTATACCTCCCTCATTGCCCCTGTCATCTCCTCCTTTGGCATCTCCCATCATTTCTATGCGGATGACACCCAACTCTTTCTCTCTTTCTCCTCCTTCACACCTGGCCTCCACCTTAAACTCTCCTCTTGTCTCACAGCCATCAAGAACTGGATGTCCTCACGCTTTCTCTCACTTAACACGGATAAAACTGAAGTCCTTTTCTTCCCCGCTAACTCTCTTCTCCCTCCCTCTCCTCCCCCGTTCATCCACTTTCCTCCTTCCAATCTCCCTATCTCCACTCATGCTCGCAACCTAGGTGTTCTTTTTGACTCTTCTCTCACCTTCTCGCAACACATTTCGCTCACCTCCCGCTCCTGCAGATACCACCTTTACAATATTCGCAAAATCCGTCCCTCCCTCACATTCCATGCTACCAAGCTCCTAATCTTCTCACTCATCTTTTCCCGCCTCTTCTACTGCTCCTCTATACTTTTCGGTCTTCCCTCATCTCAGCTTGCCCCTCTTAAATCTATATACCACTCTGCCATTCGAACTCTCTGTCTCCTTACCTCTCGCGACTCCATTTCCTCTTCGCTCTCTCGACTAGGCTGGCTACCTTTCCAACTACAACTAAAATGACACTTTCTCTGCCTTGTTTTCAAATCCCTTGATGGTCTTGCCCCCCCTTATCTCTCCTCCCTTCTCTCCTTCTACTCCCCCTCTCGCTGCCTTTGGTCTGCTGACCACTTCCTGCTCTCTGTACCTCCTTCCCCTTGCGCTTCCTCCCGGTTCCGATCTTTCCAACTTCTTGCTCCTCTGCATTGGAACTCTCTCCCCCTCTCAATCCGCTCTTCCGCTAACGTCATCTCATTTCGCACTTCCCTTAAATCCTTCCTCCTCCATTCCCCACCTTGAAGCCCCCCCTGCCCTCTCTACTCCCCCCGTCTTTCCCCTCTTCTAATCCCTCCCCTCCCTTTCCACCTGCCCCTTTTCTATTTTACACTCTCTCTCCCTTCCTTCTACTCTCACTCAATCCTTCCCTGCCCCTCCCTTCACTCCGCTGTTCGCACTCCACTTCTCCCCCCTCTTAGTAAATTGCTCTTTGCACTGTTTTGTTGTTGAATGATTCAAGTTGCCACTATGCTCACACTGTTATTTGTTGTTGTTATTACTCTGTATTTTGTTGTTCCATTGTACAGCGCCTTGGTGTAAAGCACTTTATAAATCAATCAATCAATCAATCAATCAATCAATATGGCAGCACAATATAATAAACAATATTAACACAATGGCTGCCTCCAAACTCGGGTCCGGGTCCGGGTTCCTTGAATGAAGAATTACCAGGCCATTCCAACCTTGGAGGACCCAGTAATTCCTCATTCAATTTACCCATCCCCATTAGGGAATGGGGAGGGAGCTAACAACAGGCCAGTTAATAACGGGCCCATTGTTAGCTCCCTGGTCCCCTCGCGGGACCCGCAAAGGACGTCTGGTCTGACCAGACGTCCAGAGCAGGTCCCGCGAGTGAACCTCGTAAAAGGGCGGAATGGGTTTGACAGCACCGGCACCATTACCGGCGCCGTTAAACCCATTCTGCCAGGGTCATAATGAGGACCAATGTCTGAATGACCTTCTCCTGTCCTGAGTAATGTCCCTTCCCCAGAATTAAAAGTCAAATCAAAATATTCACCCAAAGAAAATAAATGTTTTGAACTAGCTTTTGATAGTTCAAAGTCAAAGAAAAAGTTAATCAAACAAAAATCCACTCGTAATAAATCTTTTCTCCTGGATGAAAAATCAACTTCCAAATTTCATAAAAGAAATAACACCAATGGTAATCCTGGTTATGATACTTTGTCTCTTCTTCCAGGATTGCCACAGTTCAAAAAAAGTGTAATATTCCCCAATGTCAATAATACACAGTTCCTTAGGATGATGTCTTTGTGCTGCTGCTTCCACTTCAACAATCACACTTCCACTAGTGGTACTATGAGAACAGCCACTTTTGTCCCACAGTACTTTACTAGGTTCAGACAACTGCAAGTGTACATCCCCTGACAACCTAGTATACCACCACAGTTTTAGCATTACTATCACAGCTCAGTACTTTGAATTGTTAGGCAGGTTTGACAAGATGCTACAACCTCTTGAGGTAGGCAAAGAACTATTCCTTTTAATGACTCTCAAAAAGGGTCAGCCTTTTTGCCTCTCCTGTCTGTCTGCCACAATAGCAACCTGATTCTGCACATAAGACTCACTTCTCTCTGGCTTCCACAGACTTTGGCATTACAGGTTATGTCTACTTCCGAATGTTTCTTTCCAAGCAGTCATTTCCACTTCCCTCAGCTTTACGCACACCTTTCTGCCCGTATCAGACCAAGTAATTAGCCAAACGACTTGGTGCCATTCCCTTAGCTCCAGGTAATACTTGCACACTTGTCTCTTAAGCAACTTGGTTGTTAATAACATCTCAGTGTAGCTGGATGGCTCTTTAACTCTTAAAAAGGCTAGTTTAACTATTAACAGGGATTGCCTACTGGCCTGGGAAATGCTTGTTTTCTTCAACAGTATATACTCTTTACTTTGTAGATGTGGAAGGTATATTACTTGTAGCTACAGTATAAGATTCAGTCTTTCAGTTGAAAACACGATAGGCAGATGCAACGTCTCTTTAAAGTAGATTTTAAGGTGCTAACGATGAATAGAGAATTGCATTCCTGTGTAAAGGCAAAGGATACTTCTGACTTCCTTTGGGAATCACAATTAGGCACAAATGATCTCTTTTTGATGTAGTTTCCAGACTTTATAAATAGTAAATAATGTATTGTCAAGATTAGGTATTCTGAAATGGTTTAGACAGTGTTCCCTCTCCTTAATTAGGGACACACGACCACTCCGTTAGACAGCAACAGTCTTTAAACAAGAAAACAATGGTTTTCAGTAACTTTGCTTCTCACGCAAGTAATAGGTCTTTCACGTATGTACGAATTCTACATTTCCATTGTTAACAATACTCCGGATTCAGTGAACAACATTTACTCTCATAAAGCCATACATGAGTTAAAAAGGAGCTGGATACAGTTACCAGCAATGCTCCTGCAATGTGTTAGAATGCTATGCTTCACTCACCAGCCTCTTCGACACTTCCTTTGTGGGTTGCACTGCTTTCCGTACTGCTAATGTTTCTGGCTCACTGGGGACACACACCCATCTCTTGCACCGGTGTCTCTGGTCTGGCCAGTCGGTTTGGGAGTTCCTTTTTTCTCCCAAGACCCTTGGCTTGCCTCTTGCCTCTGGCCGCAGCCTCCTGCATGTTCACAGCTTTGTATCATGTCTATGAGGCTCACATGGAGAAAACCTACTCTCCTGCATGCCTTCCGCTGCACAGCCTCTACAATTCAGATGTTGCGAGAACAGGACTCTCTCAGAACTTGCAGGTGAAATCTGCTGTTTGCAAGTTCTGGCATCCCTCTTGTCCCTCCACTTCTGCTTGGCTTGCCAGCCTCATGCTATCTCTATGATTCTACTGCTGCAGCCTGCCTTCTAGCTCTCATTCTAGCTCCTTCTTCCTTTCGCTGTCTGAGGGGGCCTTTTTATGCCGCCCTGGTTCAGTAACAATTTTCAGGTGTCTGCTGTTAAGCTCAACTGCCTGACTACTGCAACTCCTATTAGGCTTAATTGCCTGGCTGCTGCATCTGCATGCCTCGTCAGCCCTCTTCCTCGTCTCAGTACTTATGTGATTCTGGGACTTGAGTTCTTCTAACATGTGCGTTCTTCTTAAGGGTAGATTTCATTTCCTTGAACTCTTAAAGATATAAATTGTTAGAATGTGTTGTTATAGAGAAAGGTAATCTATTAAAGGCAACATTTACAGATTCCTTTACACTATACCCTTGGGAGTAAGGAGGGTGTTTTATCTGTGATTCCCGTGTAGAGGAGAAGCTCCATGTCTCTGCAGGAAACCCTGCTCCCCTACCTCCCATATGTTGGACGCCTGAGATTGTGCTGTGTTTGACACCTCCAGTTGTGCCGATACCACAGCGTTTGTTTGAGAGAAGTTAGCCATTGAGACAACCCTACTGAATGTATCCCTGAAGGGATCAAAACTTGAGGGAGGAACTCCCTCAAGGAGTATGAGAAGGAGCAGAGAAAAGAAGCAAATGACATCATAAAGGAGTATGTACAACGTTCAGGGATACTAGCTGAAGAAGATGTATAGATCTTGAAGACACTAATGATGACAGAAACAATCAAGTGAACTTTTAAATATGAAAAAGGAGATTACATGTGCACTACGTGCTGCAGAAAATCATCTGTTCAATAATTGTACAGATGCTGAAACGCAATTAGAGTAACTCATCATAGAAGCTTGCTATACGTAGTGAATAGAATGCATGCAAAGCCACCATTGTATAGAAGATGGACATCGGTATCATGAATTTAGTAAGCTAGGACCCATGAAGAGGGAAGGGAAAACTGTGTCACAGCAAGAATACACTGAATCGTAGAGCTGCGTGTCGAGGTTGTCAAGAGTGAAGCAGCCAAGGTCAGCTCTCTATTCTGGAAAGGTCCAAACGTGCAAAGAATGAATCATCCCTTGTTAAGGTGCAAAGGGAGAAGACCAAGAGTGCCAGGTTTAATTCATTTAAAACATCTAAAACCTGAAAAATTGACCAAATCGTGGTCTCCAGTCATGTGAGCCAAGGATGAAAATAGAATTCGGACTTGGCGTCCCAGAACACGGTAGAGATGCTGGGCGATGAGCAATGCTGGGCTAATTGGGTGGGGAGGTAGTGTCATGCCCTATCTCCTTTCACCTGAGTCTGGGTTTACGTGCTTTAAGTGAACCAAATGTTCCAGACTTGTCAAAAGCGTACCAACCAATTTGTAGTGAACCATATAACTATTGACCTTATAGTTTGAAAACCAATGAGAAACCGTGTATCTAATGTTTCTGAAGATGACATGTTTTAGAGGTAGGCATATGTTGTCCACCTGACAGTGGGCAGCCAATCACAAACCTAGTTTCTATAGAAAATATACTTAGATGTTTTTTTTTTTATAAAAGCTATCATATGTGTGAATATCATTGAGAGAACCTGAGCGTCCTCCGTTGATGTTCGTTGTAAACTCCCTGTTTTAGATAATTGGTAATAAAAAAGTACTTTGCCATCTTCCTGAGTTGGTTCGGTTAGTTGGACACTTATTCTCTGTGATTCCAACCATTGCATGCATGTTCCTAAAGGGCCCTAATCTCACCCGAAAAAGATATTTCCTTTGCTAAGGCTTGTTCGGTTTTATACGACTTGTGTCCACATTTCTAGCTTTAATATGTGAGTCTGGGACATTACAACAACAATAAGCCATTACCTCTTTAGGTACATTTGGAAGAGTTTTCCTGTCAGAGGAAACATTTAGTGTCTTATCCCACGGAATCTCCTCACCAGCCTGGGCCTTTTCGCCTCCCAGGTGATTCTCCTACAGTCCACCGCCCCCAGGGTTGGGATCAGGCAGCGTCTGTCTTCCCCTGGCCACCTGGGAGACTTTAGGCAAGATTTCAGTGAAGGATCCGTAAGATTCTTCACAACTATCAAAGGGACTTATAATTGAGTTTCAGAAAAGAGCATCAGCAGATGAAAAGGCATTATGGGTAAAAAGACGTTGTACACAGTCACCGACTGACATAATTCGGAGACAAAACAGCACAGGTAAGGTAGTATTGCCTGAAGAGCTACTGAACATTGCCCTATAGCAGCTTAATGTTCCTCTACATGCATCTAGGCAGCTGCTGACATCAGTGAGGCCTGGTTCCTGCCTAATTTGGTCAAACAAGTCAACAAGTTTGTGTCAAATTGCACCACATGCCATACATTTCATCTTGGACACACACTCCAGGCACTGAAGGCAACATTGCCTCGCCCCACAGGGCCATTCAAGGAACTCCATAATGATTTTATTGAAATGGTGAATCGATGCAACACCTACAGGTATGTATTAGTGATAGTGTGCCCTTATTCTGGGCGATAGAGGCTGCACCTTTTGTCAATGCAGATGCTAAATATGTAGTCCGATTTTTAGTAAGGGAGGTATTTCCCAGATGGGGGATATGTGAGATTTTGCGATCCAACAATGAAATGAGTTCCTAGGAGAAGTTACCCAGTTATTAAGAATCAGGCACAAATTAAGCAATGCCTACCACCCACAAGCAAACAGGTTGGTGGAAAAGATGAACTGTTTACTCAAAATAAAATTAGCTAAACTCAGTAGTACTCTTAGAAGGAGCTGGTTGCACTGCCTATCCCTGGATCTATTTAGATTACGTAATCAGCCTAGAAAAGACCACCATATTATGCCCAATAATGTAGTAACAGGAAGGAGAATGTGCACCCCAGCTGTGCCCTCATGGACAGTGTCAGATGCCCACAGGAGTTCAGACTGGCTAGGAGTAGTTCAATGTATATCTTAAGAATATGTCAACCATTATAAAGTTAATTTCTTCACAGATAGAAATCAAAGCATGCCAGTGGGCCCCAGCTGATCTGCACAACAACACAATAGAAGAACTTATCCTACTAAAACCAGGTGACACGGTCTATGCAAGACAGCATATAAGAAAATGGAATGAGCCAAAGTTCACTGGTCACCGCGAGGTGGAGAAAGCAACAGCAACTGCAGCCAAGTTGAAAAATCATTGCACCTGAGTTCATCCCACCGATCTACACAAAGACACAAGCACAGCACTGCAACAATGAGGATCAATAGACATTGGGACTCCAACAAAACAACAACAATGAAAGTTGAGTAAATACATTTTAAAACAGTACAACAAATACCAGACAAAAATGAAGCCTTTTGCGCACAACAGAACAAGTACAGCATGCAAAACGCATAAAGCTAAAGAAAGCAATCGTCGAAATGTTAAGAATGTGTATTTATTTTTTCTCTTTTTCTTTGCTTTTCTTTAATGGGGTTGTTGAAATTATGATTCAGAGGTACTATGCATAATAGTCCAAAGATAGAGACTGTACCTATATTTAGAACTAACCTCGTAACCAGGCATAAATGACAGTTGAGTGAAGAAACAAGTAATATTTTTGATGAATATTATTCTGAAGATACCAATGTGTGGTACGATCTCATTCAATCTATTAGTAGAGCACAGGTAAACAAATCATGTTATATCTGCGGGCTTATCCTACATGCGGTTGGCACCCCCAGGCTGTTCTTATCACAGGAAGTACCAACATTAGCGGCACAGTGCTTAGCACATTTAATAACTTGCAGGATACAGGGTCTGTTCCAGGGACACACAGTTCAAATACATTTGGAAAAGAGGACAACAGATGAGTGTGAAGGCATGGGAAAATATGATGAAGAAGACTGTCCAGCAAAACCATGGCTAATCATAGATAGTGCAACGTTCTGGAACAAGATATGGGCGAAGGGGCAGGGTGTGTCCAATTCTGGGGGACTACTGGGTTTTACAAAAGAAGAACTGATGAAAGCCTGTGAAAGATGTAGAAAAGTGTGGGCAAAGCATATTAACAAATTGACAAGTCTTCGTCAACATGATCAACCTGTAAAAGTACAGGAACTCATTTGATTTTCATTCTGTTTCAGAGGCAAAGAGAGTGTGCCCTTTGGCACCAACAGTATCTGCAACCGGACTTACACAATGCTAGCACTAAATGAGGGCACAGCAAGGCCTACTATTATCTGCCACCCTCTTGGAATGTCCTCTGCTTGCTGTTAACTTTGCATGCACCCAATATAATGGTCCCAGTGAAACATGTGCAGGTGCCTAAAGGACAATTCTAGTCCCCTGTGCCACCCCCACCAGTAATGGGAGATATGAACTCACCTAAGGTGCAAAGAAACAGATGTATTTTTCACATCCCTCCAGGCTCGGGAATACAAAATGCAACCCATTCAAAATTACTCCAGATCATCAATGGAACCTGATCAAGCTTTTTAATGCCACTGAAACGCAATACGTGAAGAGCTTTGTGCATTTAAGCTTGTAGTGCTTCAGAAAAGGATGGTGCTTGTCCTACTCACAGAAATGGAGGGAGGGGTTTGCCAAAAATAGGGAAAACGTGCTGTACTTACGTGCTTCTAGTGATGCTGGCAATGGCTCCCTAACTCTTGCTATTAAACAGAAGACCAAGTTAATGATGGACATGGAGAAAGCAGAAGGAATTGTCAAGGGCGATGACTGGCTGACAGTTCTAACTTTACGGATGCCTCAGTGGCTAGTTAATTTTTGCCAAATGCTTTTCCTACTATTGTTCTTTTAATAATACCCTGCTGTACCCATGAACTAATAATAACTTCTTGTGTGCCCCATGTTAACAAAAGTACCTTTCTTGCAGTTTTGACAGGTAATGCCACTCCTCATTGGAAAGATTAAAGCGGCCAGACAGAAGAACAGCCACAGGCAGGAGAAATCAATAGGTACCTAATAAATAGACAATGTTGCCCAGAAGATGCCCTTTGGTCACAACCCCCCAATCCAGCCAGTTACCTTGAATTTTACATATATTTCACATCAGACTGGCCAAATAGCTATTTGAGATGCACACTGTGGGATTATGCCGTACGTGGTGGGTATTTGAGAGATATGGATTCCCAGGAGTGTATATGACTTGCAACCAGTGGAATAAGACTATGGGAAGGAGTTTAGAGAAGATTCATCCCTCAAGGGATGAAACAGTGTTGGGGAGTACAAGACCATGAGGAACTACAATTACGTGCATGAAACTATAGGTTGCAAAAGTCCCTGTAACACTCAACAAACAGCCAGAAAATGCAACCACATACACCCAACTGAGATTTCCTTATGAAGGCCCAAAAGCATGAGTAGCCATGCTTCAGTGAACCATGGTGTATTCACCCAGTAGCTTAACATAACCCCATGCCATAGTGAACACAACTGCATTTAATATTTAGTAGGGACATGTAAAGCACATTAACAGCAATACTGAGTGACAGTAGCCTTCTTACATTACGCTGAGTACACAGTACATGTAGGTATCAAAATATAGTTAGCTACCTCATAAGGATGAAAATTCTCACCCCCAGAGCAGAAAATATTAACCAAGCCTTTGCAAGGAAGCATACACATATCTTAACTGTAACTTGCTAGAGTGCACAGTTAAATACCAGACAGTGATTGGCTAAAACCAGGGGAGGTAAACCAGTTCTGAAGCCTAAGATGTTCTAGTGAGGTCATAAGAAGAGAAACAAAGAGATAGCAGACCGCAGTACGAAAGGGACAGAACACTGCATACTGATTGGTCAAAATACATTGGTCAAGTTGAGTTCCCAGGACATATTCAAAGGATGTATAACAAATTGTGCTCCTGAGCAGTATGTCAAAATGTAATACAATGATGGTCAAAAGCTTGTACAAGTAAAGGAATAATTAGTAGAAGATATGTCTGTTGAGGCAGAATGAACAAGCTACAAGACTGCCCTCTCTAGGATAAAGCACATCAATAAGGTTCCACGTATGAGGAAGAAGCTGTTCAGAAAGCCATTGCACATGGAGTAGGATTCATTAGGAATAATTGATTTGATGTCCAGAAGCGCATACATAACTCTCACTGTACGTATATAATAGAAATAATGATACTATACCTTCATGAAATCACACATTATATAGATACACACACATATAAGCATGTACATTCATACACATATATTTGTCATACTAATAGAATGAAGTTCACAAGCAGCTAAGTTCCAACGTGAAAGGTCAATGATGGGGCAGATGATCTCATTAGAAATGGAATGTAGGCCAGCCATACTTCCAACGACGAGTTGCAAAGTGTATCAGAGACAAATTATTCACAAATGATGGGAACGGTAATATGGTGCCATACCGCTTAGGTCAATAGGGAAGGATGTTAAGTTATAATAATAATAATGTCACACTGTCACATTTCACAAAATGATTGGTCAAAATGTATGCAATCATTCACTCCACTCATACTACTTGTGAAGCAAACAATTGCAAGCTGTGTTTAGCTGATACATGTTTAAAAGATAGCCAATTAAAATGCCTGTGAATGCAGATGAGCTAAATGCTAATGTGCTAAACGTTTGCTGAGCTGATTTAGACACGGGGTAGATTCAACCAACAGAGTTAGGAAATGTATAGACACACTTATAATGCAAATGATGTGGACAAATCAGAAGCCTGGAAGATGTAAGAGACTTGTAACATTTGTTGTCTTTTCCTTTCTTTAAAACACTATAAAACCGGCCATGTTTTAGAATGTTTTTAAATATCTGTTTAGAAGTTTCCCTGCTAGGCAGTTATAATACATTTTTGTTTTTCTCATATCTCGTGCATTCATTTTTAGCTCTTGTGTATTGATTTTGAAATGATTGGATCAGGTCTTACCCAACCAGTGTAAAAGTAATGTTGAGGTGTGACAAGGATAAATATGTGGTGGTTATTAGGAACAATAATAAGGATGATGGATGCCATGATAATTATGGGCTGTGAAAAGAATGGCTATTTTGGGGTAATTAGGTACTAAGAGGTGAATGAGGATGACAGGACAATGAAGGACTGTGTTGAGAATGGGGATTGCCTGATGAAGGTTTTGAATATCTGTAACAAGCAGGATAAGTGCGATGAGGAACTGTGACCAGTATGGGGTTGTAGCGGTAACAAATGACTGTAACGAGGATGAAGAATGCAGTATTAATGAGAAATACAGAAATAACAAGGGACTGTGACGACTATGAGGCTGTAATTAGGTGTTTTCTTGTAGATGAGGTTATCAGAGGTAATGAGGTACTGTGATCATAATGATAGTTGTGAGGATAACGAGGGGCTGTGATGAGGATTAAGGTTATGGTGGGAAACAAACAACTGTGACAAATATGAGGGCTATGGGGTAATCAGTGGGGGGCTCACCCATTGGAGGAAGAGGGAGAAAGCCAAGGAAGGATCAGTGCTGAGTTCCGCTCAGGTACGTTTTGAAAATAAACAAAATGTTGTGTGTGAGAGATATTGCATTTTTAAAGTGCACATGCGTGAGTGACAGGGTGCATTTGTGTGAATGAAGTGTTCTGCTGAGTGCCATGTGTATGATGAGGGAAAAGATGTATGACTGTGTGACTGCTTGTGTGAATGCTGTAAATCAGTTGATGAATGTGTGTCTGTGGAACTGTTCTGGTGGTTGCCAAGTGATTTATTGAAAGAGCGGTACGAGGGCCTGACTGCTTGAATGAATCCTGTGCTTGTCTACTGAGGGCTTCATTCTGAGCTCCGGGTAAAATAATAAAAGGGTAATTCCTTGATGGAAAGACACTTATTCAATTTTACATGGAGCTTGGAACCGGGACCGAATTTATGTATCTATGTAAGTGTTCTGGTGGTGATTGTCATGTGTATGATTGAGAGAGAGGTGGTATGGGTGTGTAAATGCTCTGAATGTTTTTCTGAATGTGTGTGTCTGTGTGAGTAAGTGGTCTGATGGGGTCGGGTGAATGATTGAAAGGCAGTGTATGGGTGCATAACTGCTTGTGTGAATGATGTATATGAGAACCTGATTTTAATTGAATGATCCTTTTCTTATTTTACATGGAGCTTGCATCAGGCCCTGAATGTTTGTGAGTACGTGTTCTGGTGGGTGTCATGTTTGAGACATAGGCTGTATGTGTGCATGACTATGTGCGTTTATGTATCTATATGAATGTGTGCATATGCATGAGTGACGTGTTCCTCTGGGTGCCGTGTGAATGAATCATTGACACAGCACCCACCAGAACACTTACTCAGGTAAATACCCATATTCAATTATACATGGACACAAGATGTCACACCCCCATACAGTTTCTCGCAATTATTCAGTGCTTGAGAGAAGCTATTTGGGGCCTTGACTGCTTGTGTGCAAGCATATATGAATGTATGTATCTGCGCGAGTGAAGTGCTCTGGTGGGTGTCATGTGAATGGTTGAGAGAGACTGTATGGGCTTGAAACTGCTAGTGTACATAAATGAATGGGTGTATGTGTGTGAGTGTGCTTGGGCTTGGAGGGGGCATTCGTGTAGGGCAATACCAAGGTGAGAAAACATGTTCCCGCTGACTGCATGCACTGTATGCAGCTAGAAATAACATGTTTTCTTACCAATGCCCCCTATGAGTCCACACAAACACATTCATATACACAAACATAAAAACAGTCACTCATCCATACAGCTGTCTCAATCATTTACACGACAAGCACCAGAACACTTTACTCATGCACATACATGCATTCGTATATCTCATTGAGTGAAGTGATCTGGTGGGTGTCGTGCAAACTATTAAGAGAGGCTATATGGGCACCTGACTGCTTGTGTGCATTTGTATATGCATGTGTGTGTGTGTGTGTGTGTGGGCTCTGGTGGGCTCTGGCTTAGAGGGGACATTGGTACACACAGTCAGCAAGAACATGTTTTCTTACTATGGCATGGTATTATTTACTGTACTTGTATAATACATTAAGCACGATGAGTGCTATTACATGGCTAGGCACCCATATTCTGGTGCAACCAGTTCAGCTATGATTTCCTACTGTGGTATGAAACTTCTTACTGGTCATCAATGATAAAGCAAGCATTGTAAGTGTTATTATGTGAAAAGACTGGCTTACATTGTTGAGGCCAATTTGAACATTTTTATATTTGTAATGGTAAGCCAACAGGAATATGTTCTTTTAAGGGGATACTGGAATTATGCACAAAGCACACATGTATATGTTCTTATAAGAGAATACTGGCATATATTGGTGCAGCATGTATGGAAATGTATCACCATATATTGTGAGAGAAGGCATCATGAAAATGCATTGGAAAATGTTCCATATACCGTTGGTTACTTGCATCTATGGGATTTTCCCATGGGTTTCCCTACAACACTGGCTGCAAGCAGTATGGTATTTCATCCAATTTTCCACAAAGTGTGCTGTATGTTGCATCATTTTAACCCATTATTCAAAATGTTGCCACAGGGAGAACCACGCCGAACCACCCTTAGTTGATTCGGACTCCCTCGCTATACTCTATGGCTCATGTAGTTTTGTGGGAAATATTTATGCCCATCCAATCAAAAAATGCACGAGCCGCAACTGGGGGTTAAAGAGGGACTATGAAGAGGATAAGGGATGCTGGGATAATGAGGGGCTGTGAAGAGGATAAAGGATGCATGGGCAATGAGCGACTGTGATGAAGATGAGAAATGCACAGTCACAAGGGAATGGCACAAGTATGTGCGTTGGGAAAATAATGAAGAACTGTGACGGGAATGTGGTATGTGGGGCTACTGGACTGTGTGGAGTATGAGGGTTGTGGGGTTATGAGGGGCTTTGATGGGGTGATGCAAGGTTAAAGAGGGACTGTCACAAGAATGATTATGTGGTGGTAATGAGGGACAGTGAAGAGGATAATTGGTGAGGTGGAAATGTGGTGTGGTGGAAATGAGGACTGGTGAGAATAACGGATGTAGGGGTAAAGAGGGATTGTGACGAGGATGTGGGATAAGTGACAATGAGGGACTAGGAGGTAGATGAGGCGTACAGAGACAAGCCAGGAGGATAGCACAGGGGCAACATGTTTGTCTTGGAAATAAGACAATGCACAGCAACACAGGTCCAATTCCCGGGCTCGTGCTTAGAAACTGATCTCCGACATTAAGGCTGTTATAAAAGAACACTGTTATATATTTTTTTTACATTAAGTACTGTGATGATATTGAGGTTTGCAGGTGCATTGAAATACTGTGACAAGGATGAGGGTTGCAGGGACAATGAGGTACTGTGACCAGGACGAGGGATGGTGGATAATGATGGGTTCTGATAAGGATGATGGATGTGGGGGAAGGGAGGGACGGGGACAAGGATAATGGATACAGAAATAATGAGGGACTGTGATAAGGAAGGGGATGATGAGGTAGTGAGGACAGTGCTGAGAATGTGCGACTTTGGGTTAAAGAGGGTCAGTGATGAGGATGATGGTTGCAGGGGTAGTGAAGCCCGGTGAACAGTATGAGGATTGTGGGGTAATGATGGACTGTGAAGAGGATGAGTATGAGGATGTGGGAGTAATGTGGGTAAAGGGTCAGGGATGCTGGAGTATATTTAATGAGGTTCTGGGAAGAGGATAAGGGATTCTGGATAATGAATAACTAGGCTGAGGATGAGGGACACCTGGATAGGGGTAATGAAGGACTGATGACGATGAGGGAAATGGTGGTAATTAGGAACAGTTACAAGCATGAGGGATGCAGTGATAAAGATGGACTGTGACAAGGAGAGTGGAATCGGGTGATGAGGGCTGTGACAAGGTTGCAAAATGCTGGGCTAAGGATAGTGTAGAATTGTGATGAGGAGGATGGATGTTGGATTAGGGTAATGAGAGACTGTGAATTGGGGGGAATGCTTTGATAATTATGGACTGTGATGATGAGGTGTGGTTCAGTGGTATTTTGAGACAGTGAAGAGAATGGGGTGTAGGTGTTATAAGGGACTGATGATAATGAGGGATGTAGTAGTAATGAGGCATTCTGACAAGGATGAGGGATATAGTGGTAGTGAGGTATTGTGATGAGGTTGAGGGATGCAGTGGTAACGTGGTAGTGTGACAAGGATGTGGGATGCAGAAATAATGTGGACTTTGACGATTATGAGGGATGTGGGGTAAATGATGGACGTGACAAGGATGAAGGTCAGGGGAAATGAGAAACAGTGATGTGGGTGAAAAATTAAGGGTAATAAGGAAGTATCACAGGGATTAGAGTTAGAAAAGCATAAGGACTGTCACAAGGAGGGAAGTGCAGGTAACAGACCGTGAAGGCTGCGGGATAATGAGAAACTGTGATGAGGGAGCATGAGGTAGGGTTAATGGACCACTCTGAATAGAATGGTGTTGTGGTTGTAATGAGGTGCTGTGAAAAGGACAATGCATGCAGTGGTAAAAAGGGACTGATGAGGATATTGGATGCAGTGATAATGAGAGGCTGTGACCAGGATCAGGGATGCAGTGGAAATGAGGGGCTATGATGAGAATGAGGGATGCAGTAGTAATGAAGGACTGTGACAAGAATGAGGGATGCAGAGATAATGAGGGACTGTGACAAGCATGAAGAATGCAGGTTTTACTGAGGTCTGCTAGGAAGATGAAGTTCCAGGGATGAGGGACTGTGATTAAGAAGAGTGTTGCAGGGGTAATGACATACTGAGACCTGGATGAGCTTTAGGGTGTAATGAAGGACTGTGGCGAGGATGAAGAATGCTCTGGGAATGAGAGAATGTGATGAGGATAAATGATGTGGGGAAATTAGGGACTGTGATGAGGATGATGAATGCAGGGGTAATGTGGGACTGTGACAAGGATGATGGATGCAGAGTTAATGAGGGACTGGGACAAGGGTGAGGAATGTGAGATTAAAGAGAGACAGTGAGGAGGATGAGGGTTATGGGTTAGAGAAGGGCCGAAACAGTGATTTGAGATGCGAGAATAATGATGGACCGTGAAGAGGGTGAGGAATAAGATTGTGCCAAGGATTATGGGACAAGTTTACTGAGTGATGGTGATGAAATTGAGAATGCCAAGGTAATGAGTGGCTGTGATGAGGATGCCAGGAAAGGGGTAATGAGGGGCAGATAACTATGAGGGATTGAAATTGTGATTATGGACAGTGACAAGGATGAGCGATGCAGTAATAATGATGGACTGTGACGAGCAAGGGGGATGCCAGGGTAATGAGGGACTGTGATAAGGATTGAAAATGCTGCGGTAGGTTTAGTGAAGGACTGTGATGAGGTGCGTGTTTGTTGGGCTAAGGGTAACAAGGCAATTTGATGAGGAGAAGGGATGCTGTGTAAGGGTAATGGGAGATTGTGAGGCAATTATGGATTGTGCCGAACAGTGATGCAATAGTAATGTGGGTCTGTGAAGAGGATAGGGGTGTTGTGATAAGAGAATTATGAGAAAGTGGAATTGAGTGGTAACGAGGGACTGAGATGAGGATGAGCGCTGCACTAGTAATGACATACTGTGTTGAGGATGTGAGCTGTAGAAATAATGAGGACTGTGATGACGAAGAGGGATGAGGAGGGATATGAACGACTGTGATGAAGATGAACTTTGTGGGGGTAATGAAGTACTGTGACGAGGATGGGTTGATGGATAGTGCAGGGCTGTGAAGAGGATGATGGTTGCAGGGTTAATAAGGGACTGTGACGAGGATGAGAGTTAGATGTGCAATGAGGGGCATTGATGAGGATGAGAGTTGAGGGGGTAGTATGAGGATGTGATGATTGCTTGGTTGCAGGGGCAATGATGGAACTTGACAAGGATAAGGGTTGTAGATGTAATGAGGTACTGTGAGGAAGCTGAGATTTGTTGGTGTTTGTTGGGATAAGAAGAGACCCTAATGAGAATTGTGAGTTCATTAGGTGCTATGACACGGATAAGGAATGCAGTGGTAATGAGGGACTAAAAGGTGAATGAGGGATGGAGTAAAAATGAGGGACAATGATGCATGTACTAGTAATGAGGGACTGCAACAAGTGGAAGGGCATGCTCTAATAAAGATGAGGGATGCATGAGTAATGAGGTGTCAGTACAAGCATGAGAGATTCAGGCGCAATGAAGGACTGTGACAAGAATGATGGTTGCTGGGGTAGTAAGATACTGGGATGAGGATGTTGGGGTATTTTTATAACTGTTCTTTTATAACACACTTGTTACCAGTAAGTGGTTTGGTTTCTAAGCACGAGATACGGGGTTCCAAACTGTGTTGCGCTGTGTTCTCTTGCTTCCAAGACAAACTCGCTGCCCCGAGCTATCCTTCCTCTCCAGCTTGTGTGCTGTGGATGAGGGATGTCAGGGGAATCTGGGGATAATCAGGGACTGTGACAAGGTTGAGGCACATTGGGCTAAGGCTAATGAGGAACTAGCCCTTTTGCACACACCCTGCCCGTGATGCATTCCGCCACAGGTGCAAAACATTATAAAGATGCATTGACAGAACCATGTGTCCTCACGCGACTGCGGAAGACACTCCCTCTAGCAACGCTTATTCATCTAGACTTTCTCCAAACAAGCAAACGAACACAATTCTGAGTAATGTTATTTATAGAATAAAGAAATCACTGAACACTGTAATGTTGCTTAAGGGTATCTTATCGCACAAGAATATACAAAAACAATGCGTGACTTACAATCATGATGCATACAATTATAGATTTTCCATGCCTTTGTTTCGAATAAATGCCGATCTGTAACAAGTGTTAAAAATGTAAAAAAACATTTCAGAGATATTTACACCAAAGTCGTCTGATCGGTTTTGTTTCACAAATGTCCATCCGCCATGTTTCATTTGTGTGCAACATCCAAATCCTGTAATCCACAAAACTGACTGACATGATGTTGTAATGTCTTCGTGTTGTTGTGACTGCTTATGCTGGATCTTCCTTTCATGGTTGTTGTACTTGTACAGTGCTCCTTATAAGGGTATACCTGTGGGGGGGCACACCGCTGTTCCTGGGTCTTGCCAGATGAGAGAGACAGCGTGCCCTTTGCCATTAGAGATTACACCATTGCTCCTGTACGTTCTGTTAGGTGGCACTTTCGTACCATGGCACAGATTTTGTCGGAATTGAAACAATGTTATGCCTCCTATCGCAACAATTGTATGTGTATTGGCCTAGCCAAGTTGTCTAAACATCATATGCGAACAAACTCCATGGCAAGGTCTTGACCTTAGAGAAAGTAATGTAAGTCGCCATCTTGGATTAAGCCGCCATTTTAGGTTCTCTTGTTATATGGAAGTCACCCTGAACATCAAAATGGAGGCCGAATGACATTCTGAGTAAAATTCTGGCCGTTGTGACCTCCGTACACACGAATAATTAATATGCCTGCAGGCCACTTGTCGGGGTCGCGAACTGAGACCTTGTCCTACCGTTGACCTATGTGTAAATGTACAACTATATCAGCGAAACTAATCAAAATGCATATATTATAGGATTGACCTGGCAAGGAACCCGTAGGCCCTACTCCTAGAATGGTTGACCCGCGAGAGGGTTGGCCAAGGGCTGGATAAAGAGTATAAAAAGCCCAAGTATTCCAATGTACGGTCTCTCTCACTAACGTATTGAACTCTCGTTGAAGTTCGGTATGTTACTCTGAGAGCCGAATAGCTATCCGTTTGTCAATTGACTTTGGTAACTGTTGTAGCTTTTAAATAAAGCACTTGTATGTTCTTTGTAACCTGTGTTGGTGTGTTTCTTTTGGGCTTCCCGGCCTCATATTATTTTTCTGTTTTCACAATATGTGGGTGGAGAAATGAAAAAAATAGCATTCTGCTCATGTAACTCCTTTCACATCTGTCTGTCCTGCCCCCTTAACAATCCGATCACTCCCAGTCGTTAATATTTAATAGCACCTACACTCACATGTTTATGTTATGCAAACAAGCATATATGTCGTTAAAGCGCATGTTGCCACTGGAGACTAGAAGTCTTGGAATGCAATAGTAAACATCAAGAATGGATCCTGCAGTTCAATTTTTAAAAAGGCAAATTTACGGCTGGTAACATAATGAAATCATTTTTAATATTGAATCTTACAGAAAGCTACATGGGCAAAGTTAGATGTTAATTATAAAAGTGACACAGTATTGGCTGGTACCATCATTGTTTCATTCTATTAAGAGTTTGTGTCATGCACCTGTCACTATAGACAGCAATTAAACAAAATGAATTCTTCATAACTTGTGGCCTGGGACAAACTGGCTTCCCACCCCACTACTAAATATTCTATTACACGTATGTTTCTCTTTCCGCCTCCACGCGGCTACCGTAATATGATACCATCACTATTCCAGACTTGGAGCACTTTTCTTTTTCAACTTCCCTAAGCAATCGCTCACATCAAAGAAAAGAAATGGTGGCTTTTTATTTCTGAAAAACCTCATTGATGCAATGCACTATGGGACATATATATTTACTGGGACTGGGGCCATCACATTCTCCACTAGAATTATTTCATAACTAGTCCATAGTTTTACCCCAAACTTACAAAAGTCCCTTCTGCAGTCCATTGTGCCCACGTTATTTCTAATATATGTGAAAATGTTTTAAGATGATCTGATTTATAGCAACAAAATCCAGGACGTTTTTTTGGGAGATGGCACACCCCCTTTTCTGCCAAATTATTTCAAAACGACTTCATAGTTCTATCCCAAACCAACAAAATGGACATCTACAGTGCTTTGTCCCCATACTGCTTCTTATTAGTGGAAATCCATCCAGTGGTTTTCGTGTTGCATTTGTTCAATTGAAGCACCATTTTCTTTATGGGAAATGAATAGGAGTAGGCTGAAAAACAGGCATTTGTTTTTGGAAAATGTTATGCTAATCTGCCCAGCAGGTCAAATGTTAGCAATAGAATTCTGGGAGAAGTCAATTCAAATTGATGTTATCTCAATTATACGGTGGCACTTGACAACCTATTTGCACATATGTAGTAACAAATGTAACACAGGGAGAGATGGGCGCACTCCAATTCCCAACAGTGTACCTGGCAACTCTAGTGGTGTCCTCCTTCGAGCACTTTGGAGCTCATGCTCTTTTCAAGAAGGCAGTTTTAGGTATTGATGGTTAGTAGTAACTCTCCCATCAGTGCACGGAATTATGGTCCTTGTAGTTGCAGTATTCAGGAGCTGGAAACCAACGCTCCTCCATTGTTTTTGTAGCTGAACCTCAGCAGGGGAGAACCAGCAGTGCAGCAATCCAAGGTAGGGTGGAGCAGCCACGGTGCTGCCCCTCTGGAGTCCACCCGTGGCAACAATATTGCTAACAGAAAATAGAGAAGAGAAAAGGCTTTGTTGACAAGCAGAGTTTTTAGTTGCCATGGCAAGTGGCATTACACCTGGCATGAAATGCCCAAACTACAATTGTGTTATTTTTCTAATTCCTCAATAACAACCAATGTGGAGTTGTTATAGTGGAAGTGAACCAATTAGGATTTAGGCAATGGGTAGAGGCTAACTCTGCAACCTGCTGGCCTTCCCCTCGTGGATGTGGACTCCCACAGAGGGTAGAAGAGCACCATGTCTGTCAATTCTCCAATCCCTTCGCCTAAGTCCCCGAGGTGATTCTGTCATGCCGACACCTAGAGCAGGTACATGTAATGGGTGTGCAATCTCATTGTCCTTGGCAAACCCTGCAGAATGCTGGCTGTGGGGGGAGGAGGGAGTGAGGAGGCATGGCCCTCTACCCTCTAATACAGACTACTTGTAAGGTGACATCTGGGGCTGAGAACCCAAGACTCAGCTGAAGAAAGGGAGCAGAGGAGTATGTGTGCAGTACCCCATCCGTCCCATATTTGTAGGCTACATTCCTGCACTACGCAGAACTGAATGTCCTCCTGTCAGTGGTTCAGACTGCACAGCTCTGGGCCTCCTTCATTCAGCCAGCACAGCCCCTGCTCTGTCAGTGGTTAACTGTCTTACTGTCGCCTGAAGCCAGTGACTGGGTGTCTCCTGCTGTGCACAATCTGTCCCAAGATGATTACATGTGATGCTCCAGATATTGCATTGTCAAATGTGAGGAGGCAGCATGCATTAGAGTGGAGGAATCGAATAAGGCAGCCTAGGGGCCAACATTGTTGACCGATTCCAGCATGACTAACAGCTCAGGCTTCCCTTCTGCACTATGCTCACACAAGTGAGCTCACACGAGGGGCAGGAACACATAAGGCAAAATAACTTGCAGACAGTATGGTGTGAGGGTAATTCACGCACAGAGGGCCTGAACGAAGAGCATGTTTTGCATGCCTTCTGCTGCTCTGCAGAGAAGATCACTCACTGCTGTATACTTTGGTACAGAAAATGTAAAGAAATGTGACATTACACATACGGTGGTGCAGTAAAAAATGGCGGTAAGATTGTGGGAGTTCCGTTACTGCTGTTTTAACACACTGCCACACTATAGGTTTCATGGTGAGTTGGAGGATTTTCTTCCAGCAAAAAGCTGGAGGTAATGCCACCACCTTACTGCCAAAAAAAGAGCACAATCTCATACTGCCTCCTCTAATTCTGCCGAAATCCTCATGGAGTCCTATCGGCTTCGACCACTTGTAATCCTGCAGTAAATGCGCCAGACCAAGTGGCGGTCCAGTAATTATGCTTGCCAGTTTTCCAGTTGATTTACTGCCATAATACCACCAAACTTGTAATGAAGCCCACTGTCTCTTTTCCCCTTCTTTTCCCCTTCATCTATTATCAAGAGGAATCATGTGTCACCTCCATTATGCATAGGTTTAGGGGATTGTATTGAAGGGTTGATCTTAGTTAACCGTTTTATATATTTTTTTAAAAGAGCTCCATCACTGTGGGTACTAACAAAAACATACTGGACTTGTCGGAACTAGTGAAATGACCTCTATCCCTATATCTAGAAACAAGGAATGTAAAAAGACCTGGACAACAGCTAGGTTAAGGCAAATGCACGACCTGTATGATATGATATGGAATTTGTAACGCGCCTATACACAAGTGTTTCAAGGCGCGACGAGGCAGGGAGGGGGGAACAAAGGGAAGACAGACAACGATCCTACTAGGCCAGGTGTCATTCAGATTGCGCAAGTGCATGGCTGGAGGGAAGGGAAAGTGCAAGGGGAAAGGGGAAAGGGGGGGTGCAGTACAGGGTAAGTAGAACAACAGAGGAATAGATCCTGTCCAACCTTTTCTGTACAGGGAAGATATGTATCTACCTGGCTCTCTTTTGACATGTGCTAAAGGTTTTGACTTTTCTTAAGACATCCACCTCTACTAACAGTGGCCTGGCTTGAACCTGTGGTCTTCTAGGATGTGATGGTGACCAAATCCACCTCGGAAGGAGCTAAACCATGAGCATGCCTTGATAAATATGCCCTGAATCCTCCACCTTATTTCCAAAGCAGTAATACTGCGGTTACCACTGCATTACCACAATTTCTTCACACACCGCCATACTCATAATGAGGCCCTATGTCATTACATTTTTATTAATCTTGATTAAACAGCCTGCACGCTTCTGAAGCTGAGATAGGGTAACATCTATGGCCTCACCAATACTCCAGGCTTCCTTCAGAACTGCAACCAAGAAACATTGCTACTGTCATTGAGAAGATACCACCAGCAAGCCACAAAGCCCCGGGAGTCAAGCTTCTCACTAGCGCCAGGTCGTGGACCTACAAGCTTTCTAGTCCAGGATCCAAAGCTCTGGCCTCAGGCAGCCATCTTCACTGTGACCCCTCTGTTGCATGCCTTTTCCTACTTTTTATTTTAGGTTTAGCGATCCTGTCTTGATGTGATTTTTTGTTTTGGCTATCCAGATATTGACTATCTTTAAAAGAGCAAATAAACAGTTTAGGGATTTCAAGCAATCCAGAAAGAACTGGCGTTTGTAAATTTCAGCAACGTTAGGTCCCATTCCCAGTCCAAAATGGCTGCTGCAAATGAAAAAGAGGCTTGGCCAATTTAAGCCTTGTCCTGGAAAGCACAGGAAGTGATGCTATAAGAACCATATCTGAAGGGATCAGGAAAGAAACACATTGGGCCTCATTACGAGCCTGATTCAATGCTCATTTTGATTCCTAATAAATCATTTAATATACATATATATAAACGCTATTTCGTATGTAGCACTACACACCCATGGATCTTAGAGCACTGAAATAACAGATCACATTATTATCCCACAGAGTGGTACTAAGTTTATCACCTCAGAAGCATGAAAGGCTGAGTAGGCACTGCCGAACTTCGCACCCGCCACAGCAGGAGATACCAAGGGAGAGAGTTCAACTCTGCTGTCTGAGCAGCTACTCTACACTAGAATATCATCATTTTTATGCTAATATATATGCTTGATAGAGAGCATAGTATAACAGTTAGTTGGCGATTTTCTTTCCTGATTTAGGACATGGTGCAGTACTGGGAAAATCACCTTTCTCATACGCAAACAACTGGCTGGATCTGCTCATGAATGAAAACAATGCAGAAATCCTGTGCTGTGGCCTGCTGGGTGAATTAGAGACAATGAATATCAGGGCACCCTGCATCAAACTGCTAATTACTCCCGTTGAACTAATAATATGATCCAGGGCTATTTTCTTTGACTCGGCCTATTTTCTTTTAACTGTTCAAACTGAAATCACCAGCAAGTAATTCAGTAGAGTTTTCGTGAAACAAAATTAACCCAACCTAATAATTCAGCCCTAAAATGCACCAACATTCATTCAAAATCCCTCCACCCCACACCTCACACTCCTGATCTGCCCCACCTGCGGTCCATTTTGGGCCCTTTCTTACTGTCTCGTCTGCGGGCCCACGGTGAGCCCCGTGGCATTATGTTGTACCTTGACAAATTAGGCCACACCTGCCATATTATGGAAACAGCAGAACACGTGAGGCTGTACCTTAGATGTGATGGCAACACCTGGCAGAACAGGTTTTACTTGGCATACGATGGTAGTACTTGCCCATGCCAGGCTGCACTTGGCATATGATTAAAGCACGCGTGCTTGTGGGGCTGTACCTCATGACTATACGTTATGCTGTGCAGTGTTATGTTGGTGTTTTATAATGCACCACCATTCGCCGCAGAGCGGTATCTTGGAGCTGTTCAGTAATTGTAAGGGGACGTGCTAGTGCGGTGTCTAGTTGGCTCTATGTCATGTTTTCGAATAAAAAGTCACACACAAAAAGGACGGATTTTCTTCAGGCGATTTGGTGTGTGGCCTTTAATAATCGCTAATATTACTTTGCAAGGTCAGGATGTCCACCAGCCAAACCCTCCTGAATATGACTCGCTTACTCACCTTCATCCCTAAAATAGGATGGTTTCACCCCCAGAGCTCCCCTTTACACCCCGCCCCTCTCCACCATAACGGATCCTACCCAACCCCCTCACAGACAGACACGAGCACACTCACACAAACACGCACACACAGGCAGAAACACACAAACTTACTCGCCCACCCGCCCCCTCCCTTCCATGCAACAAACACTCCTCCACACAAACAACACTTACATTGTTCCAAGCCCCCTCCCCTCCACACTACAAGCATTACTCCACAACATACACACAGACACTCAAGCACACAAACACTTACCTCATGCCTACGACTTCCAACTTCCCGCCGCTGCCCATCACGGCCACGCCTTTCAGACCAGCGCACACTCGTGTGCGTCCCTGGGCTTGAGAGTTTGATTTATAAAGACCATTCTGAAAGGTCTCAGATGGGGGTCTTTATAATCAGTCTTTTTTCGTTTGTGATTAAACAAAAAAAGACCTTTTCACTCCACATAGTTTCATGGGATGAAGATGCTAAACAAATCGGAGTTTCTATCTTTTTCTGAAAGTGGTGCGGTCTGGCTATCTTTGCAGCATAGTAGGCGGGGTGTTCCATCTTTTTGGTGCAAGCACCTAGAATTGTTTCCAGGGCAACCTTTCTTTCCTGTGGGCAGAGGTCGAAGCGTGAGGGAACTAAGGGAAATCTGCCATAGTTCCTTTACTTTATGTGTCCTGGAGTATGGCTCCAGGACAGTAGGAAAGGCCGCTTACAATGATAACGGTCCCTCTGCTGGGGATTTGAACCTACACTCTGCTGGTAACAATCCCGTGTCACATCTCATCGTGCTACCTTACAAGGTCTGGTTCAGCTTTCTTGTTTTCAATGGACTGCTCGTGCATGAAGCCCATTCGTAAGCAGTCAGGTAGCAATCTGGGAATTGTATTAGGCGCTGGGGTGCTTGTGAAGGTACAGAGGGGTGGGCGGTTAATGGGAGGGGTGTGCCCGTGGCATAGTCCTGGGCATGTCATTTGTGCGTGCGAATGGTGGGTGCTTGGAATGGGAGCCTGCATAAAGCTGCATGCTGAGGGAGGAATGACACACTAATATTGGTCATTGTTGGCAGTCTCCGATGGGCCGCCTCCGTGAGCCCCCCACCCCCGTGATAATGAGACACGGAGACAGTGATATTGTCGGTGTGGGCTCCCCGGTGATCTGACGTCACCAGGAGCCGCCCCGTTTATTTAACAGAGCACGCGACGGAGTGAACGTCACTCCGTCGCGTGCGTACCCTTAAAGGGGCAACGCCACACTCCTCCTTTTCCATAACAACAAATTGGAAACAGGAGTACTTAACTAGCACACATCTATGACACATATAACTCTATAAATTTCAACAAAAAACCCCCATTTATTGACAGCCACCCCGGATCCCCCGTGGATACCTGTCGTGGCCTGACCATTAGTCCCCGGTCAGCCTCCCCAGCTCAGTCCGTAACATAGTCATTGAGACGGGCAGGTTTCCCACGCCCTGATCTCAGGGGGTACCTCCTGCCACCGTCCCTGGCTGGTGTTCCTGGACTGGGTCCGCCTCGAGCCGGAGATTCCACTGCGGAGCTTTCTCCCCCACCTTCATCCAGAGCGCCTTCACTTTCTCGGCTGTCCGGGCTGTCCACTCTGGGGTCACCAATCTTCCTGAAGAACGACGCATTCCTAGTTACCGATGAAGTTCCATCCGAGGCAGTCACCATTGACCCCTTGACGGCCACCACATCTAGGGGGGCGGGTTCATACGTGAGAGACAGTTTTCCATGGGGGTGACGATTTCTCACCAGCACCTCATCCCCCAGTGCGATGTGTGGGGGTCTGAGCCCCCTCCTGATGTTCTCCATCTGTGTCCTGACCTGTCTGTCCTCTTCCACCTGCTCATTATCGATGACGGCAGGGTCTCTGTCCCCCACCTCCGGTATGACATCTCTCGGGCACCGCTGGAAGAGTGCCTCTGCCGGAGCCACCCCCGTTGACGAGTGAGGGGTGGTTCGGTAACCACGTAGGAAGACGTACAGAGCCCTCTGCAAACACTCCCCTTTTCCATGGGCAATTCTGAACACCTTGTTGAGAGTGCACATCATGCGCTCGGCCTCCCCGTTGGCGCGGGGCCACAGTGGGGTGACCCGCCGGTGTTGAATTCCATGCACTTTCATGAGCTCGGCAAAACTCTCACCCTGGAATGGGGCTCCGTTGTCAGAGCACAGCACAGAGGGGAGGACATGAGTGGCAAAGATCTTCTCCAGCGCCACCACCACGTTCTCAAACGCCACTGAGTCTATAAACTCAACTTCCGGGTACCTCGACCACTCGTCTACCACCACCAGAAAATGCGTGCCTCTGGATGTAGATCCAGAGTCGGCGTGCACCACTTCCCATGGTCGAGTCCCTCGGGGCATTGCTTCAATGGACGGTTCCTTCTGGGCCGGGGCCGCCGCCTGGCACCACACGCAAGAGGCCACGAACGCCTCCACCTTCCGCTCCAGCTCAGGGAACCACACCTTCTGACGGAGGCGAGCTTTGGTCTTGGGGGCCCCTTGATGACCTTGGTGCGCCAGCGCGATGACCTGTGCCACTTTGGTCTGGGGCACTACGATCCGTTCCCCTCTTAGCAGTAGCCCCGACTCGGAGAATGTTAGTTCCTCTCTCACTCTCCACAATTGCTCGAGTGTGACCCGGGCCTCACATGTTCTTCGCTCCACCGCCTCCAGCACTGTCTTCCAGGCTCCTTTCTGCATGGCCTCCTTCAGGATGGCGAAACATTCGTCGCCTCTCGATGCAGCCTCAAGTTCCTCCACCTGCATGGAGTTGGGTGTCGCAGTCTCTACGACCAGGCAGACGTGCTCGTCGGCTTCCTCCGCCGATGCCGACTCCTGCGAGTCGTTCCTGGGGTGTCGAGATAGGTAGTCCGCCGCATTGTTGGCACCGGGACGATAGGTCAATGACACCCCATACTCCAGCAGGGCGAGCATCCAGCGCTCAATTCTCACTGGCGGGCGAGATGACGAGCCCGCCATGATCGGCAACAGCGGCTTGTGGTCCGTGACCACGGTCACGGGACGCCCCAGAATATAGAGGCGGAAGTGCCGACAGCCCCACAGCACCGCCAGGGCCTCCCTCTCGATTTGAGAGTACCGTTGCTCAGTGTCGGACAGGGCCTTACTGGCGTAGGCTATTGGTCGGACCTCCTGGTCTTTTCCTACTTGCGTGAGCACCGCCCCTAGCCCATATGGGCTGGCGTCCACCACGATTTCCGTCTGTAGGCTCGGGTCGAAAAATGCCATGGTGTCATGCACCGCTAAAGCCCCTCGAATGTCGTCAAATGCCGCCTGTTCCAGAGGGCCCCACTGCCAGGTGGTGTCCTTCTTGGTGAGCGACCTCAGAGGCTCAGAGCGGGATGCGAGATTTCTGATGAAACGGCCGCAGTAAGTGACCATCCCCAGGAAGCTCCTCACCTCCGCGACATTCTCGGGCGGGCGCGCCTCCTTAATGTCCCTCACCTTGCGGGGATCCGGTGACACCCCATCCGCCTTAAATACGAACCCAAAGAATTCGATCTCCGTCTTCAGGAATTCGCACTTGTCCTTGTGCAAGGTGAGGCCCAGCAAGCGTAGCGGTTCAAAAGTCTTGGACAGGCGTGACAGATGCTCCGTCTCCGATTTGGCGTACACCAGGATATCATCGCTGATATTAAGGACGCCCTCCAGATCCGCCAGTGCACCCCTTATTATGTTTTGAAAGACCTCTGCTGCGGAGGACACCCCAAAGCTTAGTTTTTTGTATCGATAGAGACCCCGATGTGTGGTGAAGGTAGTGATGTACCTGGATTCTGGGTGCAAGACCACCTGATGATAGCCCGATCTCAGGTCGAGCTTGGAGAAAAACCTCGCGCCCTGCAGCTCCGCAATAATGTCATCGATGGTGGGGATGAGGTGTCGCTCCCTCTTTATGGCCTTATTGGGGAGCCGCATGTCCACACAGATTCTCACAGCATCGGGCTGCTTGGGTTTGCGGGCGATGACGATAGGGGACACCCAGGGGGTGGGTCCTTCAACCTTTTCAATTATGTCCAGCCCCACGAGGTTGTCCAGTTCGCGATCCACCAGATCCCTGAGATGGAAAGGAACCCGTCGGTGCTTCAGCGCCACTGGTTGTATAGATTCATCGATATGGAGCCGGACCGGCTCACCCACCAGCTGTCCAATGCCCTCAAACAGGGATCCATGTTTGGCCAGGAGGACCTGGATGTCATCTAAGTACACTGCGTAGGCGAACGTGACGATACACAGTGCCTCCGCCGCGGCACAGCAGAGCAGGGTGTTGTCGCTCACCGATGTGACATAGAATCTAGCCCGTATGTGTGAGTCCCCATACTGCACACCAGCCACGAATACACCGTCTAGAGGCAAAGGCCGGTCCCCGCCGAAGGCGAATATGCGTGCCCTCGGCGCAGCCAGCGCAGGCGGGGCCAGCATGGTCTTGTAATGCTGGCGGGCCATTACATTTACAGATGCGCCAGTGTCCACTAGCATCGGCACAGAGTCTCCATTAGCCAGCACGTTGCACCGGGGCTGTCTTTTGGAGCGGGACTTGAGCACGCTCACACTGGACACGAAAAACACGTTCTCCTCATCCTCCTAATGAGGGGCCCCTTCGTCACCTTGGTCCACCTGGGCAACGTTGGAGGCCCTCTGGGGCCGGAAGAAGCCGGCTCGAACTGGTCCCCTCGGCACAATTTTGGGGGCGGCAGATTTGCACATTCTGGCGAAATGGTCAGGGCCTCCGCATCTGCCGCACTTGACTCCCGTTGCCGGGCATTCCGCGGGGTGCGGGAGATCGTAGCCACACTTCGGACACGAGACATTCGACCCCTGCGCGCGCTGGCTCTGAGTGTTCATGGGGCGCCTTAACCCGCGGCCTCTTCCGACCGCGCAGACCTCTTCCACCTTGGCTGGGCGAGCACCTGCTTCCATCCTGGTTGCACGCAGTTCCGAGACCTCGTGGCACCTACCCAGTTCTAGGATGCGAGGGAGGGTGATGCCCGGCTCTCGCAGTATCTGGCGTCTCAGTTTACCAGAGCTGCACCCCTGAATGAGTTGGTTCCTAATCATAACCTCAGGGTCATTCCAGGCACAAGGTGCTGCCAAACGCCGCAGCCGCCCAAAGAACACATCCAGAGTCTCATCATCTTTTTGTCGAGCCGTTCCCATGAGAAAACGTTCATAGTCCGCATTGGCCATTGGCAGAAAATGATTGTGGAGTGCCTCCTTTGCCGCAGCAAACGATCCGTCCACCGGCTGCAGGGACATAAATACCTCATGCACCGCAGGACCAGCAGAGTACAGGAGGGTGGCCAGCTTGCCGTCGTCCGTTGTTTCCATTGTGGCCCTGAAATACATCTCCAGCCTATCCATCCACATCTTCCACCTCTGTCCCAGGCCCGATGGAGCACCCGAGATATCAAACTCAGGCATTGGCTGTAGGGACCCCGGTGGTTTCGGCGGGGGAGCAGGCGGAGGTACAGGCGGTACAGGAGCCACAGCAGCAGGAGCAGCAGCAGCAGCAGCAGCCTGATTCATGGTGGAAAGCGCACAGGCACCCCAAAAGATTGGTAGGAAAGGGGCCGCAACTCACCACCAGCCGTGATCTTCGTGAAGGTGTCACTCCAGCCAGCATGCAGACAACGAGGTGTCCAAAAATTGAGTAGAGGAAGAGACCCCTAGTGCAACAGCAGGCTTCCCATGGAGTCTCCCTGCCTCTGCTCGACAATAACAGTGACAAATGTCAGAATTTCCTCTTGAAATTGACATGTGCTGTGTTCAGCGATCATCCGCCGCTGAAGTTTCCAAAAATTAAGTCCGGATGGCTCACCGACGCTTCGTTATGAAGCCGTGAGTCTCCGAGGCCTGTTGATTAAAATGGCCGCCGGCCGCGTGCGTCGCTTCCTTCTCTGCGGTCGGAGTTCGTCGCGCGCTCACATGCGATCATCTGCGCTTCGATGAAACTCCCCGCGTGTCCCAGGAAGCGATCCCGGTCTCGTCGCCACTGTTGGCAGTCTCCGATGGGCCGCCTCCGTGAGCCCCCCACCCCCGTGATAATGAGACACGGAGACAGTGATGTTGTCGGTGTGGGCTCCCCGGTGATCTGACGTCACCAGGAGCCGCCCCGTTTATTTAACAGAGCACGCGACGGAGTGAACGTCACTCCGTCGCGTGCGTACCCTTAAAGGGGCAACGCCACAGTCATATGAATTAATATTCTTTCACTGTGTTTTTTTCACTCTTGCGAGAACGGATTTATAAAACAATGTGGTTTATGTTCGAGGGGAGGAAAGGAAGGACCCAGGTTGGGGGTTTCAATTGGGTGGGGAGGAGGATAGGGGGTAATGACGGTGTGCATTTGGGAGTGCAGGGAGCAGAAAAGGGGGCGGGGCAACGGGGTGGAGCAGAGGGATGGTCTTTCCACTACTTCCACTGTCTGTGGGTAGGGACACATAGAAGGCCACTATCTGTGGATTGCAGTTGTTTTTGAGGATTTGTAAAGAGTGGATTTGCTCGGTAACAGAGTACACCTGTTGCTGTGTTAGGATGTGTGCACTGGGTGCATTAATTTAAATAAAATCTATTTGGCAATATGTTTTTGTAATGCAGAGTGCCCAGGGCTGTGGACACATGCTCAAACCTTCTAACGAGGAACCCTCTGACTGCCGAGTTCTGCACCTGTTGCTGTTTGATCAACAAGATGGCTTTCAGAGCAAGGCACTCCTGTTGCTGAAATCCAATGTCAAAGAGATGAAGGCATTCACAGATAGAACTCTATGAGGAAAGCACGAAAGGGGGAGTAGACATTTAAGCCGTTTGAGATTGCAGAAACACTTTATACTGTGATTATGGGGTTTAATCTGGCATAAAGTGGCACTAACTTGGCATGTGACACCACAGTAAGTCTAGTACAGCAATGTCTGGTCATCACAGGACATATTTTGCATATTATGACAATGCCTGGCATATGAAACTTTAAATAGCATACGATTACAGCAACTGGTGATATAAGGCTGTGCGGGAATACGAAGGCAATATGATTAGCCTATCATGGTTCCGCTTGGTGTGTTTCAGGCGACATGATGGGCAATATATATTTGATTCTATACTGCCAAATTTAGTGTTTTTTAATGTAATGTAATGTAAAGTAATGCTTTTATATAACGCCCTTCTACTAGCAAGGTTGGCTTTGATGTACATGGCTCTGTAAGAAAGGCAGACATTGTGGTTAGTTGCATAGCGTTTAAGCAGATGTTGAAACCTGTGGTGTTGATGGATTCAGGTCGGAAGTATCCATTATCTGTGTGCCGATATGAACATCTCTATGTTGTTTGTGTTTGGTGCAGACTGGGGCAGGATAGCTGTATGGTCAGTCCCCAGGTTGTGGAGTGCAGCATTGACAGAATGGTTGTTAATAGAAGATGGCTAGGGGCTGAGTCTGTGAAATCTTAGCAGAGTTGGTTTTGTCTGAGTCTGTTAAGATCCGATTGGAAGGGGTGTGGCAAATGTAATTTTGGAAGATTTTAGTATTGAGGAGTACGTTGAGAGATGAGATGGGTGGGTGGAGAGGGGCTTGAGGTTAGAGTGTTGCTGCTTCTTGCCTCTTAGTTCTAGATTTCACTGAGATTCAGGTGCAGACCATGGGCACGCAGTATAGGGTCCATAAATCAAATTAGTTTTCCGTGGTTGGTAGTATGGACAGTTTCACAATTGCTTGTTTTAATGATAAAGTAGCCCAAGTTTCAGGTGCACAGTTTTTAATTGGCCGCTATTATCTTTAATTTCTTTAAAAGTAGTTGGTTGAAGAGTCACGTCTTGAGCTTTTACCTGAAATTCAAACGGTTAACTTCCAGTTGGAGAGTTTTGAGTAGGGTGTTCCTTGGTTTCTTGGCAGGAACTAAAAGAAAAAGAGGATCCTCCTTATCATTTCTCATTGAAGTTTGGGACTAGTTCTATTAGAAGATTGCTGGACCAAAGTGTTCTGGAAGGAGTGTAGTGTTGAAACTTACTTATGAAAGAGGAAAGGTCCCTTCTATGGTATGAACGATAGTTGAAGCACAAAGTATTGAAATTGTCTCTTTTTTCATGTCTTGCCGTGGCAGATACAAAATGGCTGTGTGATATGTTCGAAATGCCTCAGTCTGAGAGGCAGTCTTGCTGCTGCATTTGAAGCTTCCTCTTTAGGGAATCTGTGAGTCCGAGATACAGGCTGTCGACATATTCTAGTTTGGATAGTATTAGAAAAATGATGACCAGGGCCCCAAGGGTAAATATTGACCAAGATGAAGTGTAGCATGCCCAGATGGGAGAAAAAGCTTCTGGCAATGGCTCTGATTTGCGAATGAAGAGTTATGGTGTTGTCATTTTAGTTTCAAGATTCCTTACTGTGAAAAGATAGTGGAGAAATTAGAAGCTGCAGGATTTCAAACCATCAGTTCTGTTCTGCTAGGATTAAGAGTATTAAGTGGTAGTGTGTTTGCTGTCATCCAAGTGTCCACCTATGTAAGGCACCTTTTAATATCTGGGGCATTTGGTGATGGGTGGTTCACAAATGTGTAGATTATTTATGTTTCATCCTTGTAGTTATAGCAGGAGATACTAGATCCGTTTATGATATTAAGTTGGGGTGTCAAGTAGAGGTGATGTTCCTGGATTCTACAGCAGCTGCTTCCTGACCCCTGATCAGTAGTGACACTCTTGCAAGTCAGTCACTCCTCCGAAGGTGGCAGCTTTTTATCATAAACAACCTTTGGTATTTGTGTTGAAGGTATGTAGCCGCGTGGTAGGTTGTAGACAGATTTCCAATGCACCACCTTTTGTCTTCTGGTGGAGCATCACATCAGATCAAAGGTCTTTCAATTATAAACTGTAGGGGGACATAAAACACCATTAGCACAAATGTAAAAAAAATATTGCAATTGGTTATTCCTTTCAATGCTTTCTAAAGAGGTGATCAGAAAATCTGCTAGGAACACTGCCGTTGCTGGAAAGCTCGTGGGTTCACCTGGCAGACAGCCTTTAGAGTTATTAGTTGGCTTATCATTTAAAAGAAAAATGCTTTTATGACTATAATTTTATAAGGCTTAATTAGACTTTGTCATTACGTCAAGTAATGATGCACCCGCACCTGCTTAAAGAAGCAAACAGACTCTATTATTTTGCATTCAAAACATGTCATTATTGGGACTTCTGCCATGTGTTCCATGGAGCCTTGGCAAGGGTGTCTGTGTCCTTGCCTCTCTTCTACACACTACTCTTGAAATCGAAACGATGCACTAAGGGGCAGGAAGGAGAACCATTCAGAATAAATGGAATTAGGTCGTCCAGCATTACTCTTGGAGCTATAGTTATATGCTACAAGTATAGCCATGAAAATCTATGTATTGTAATACAGTGAAATTATTACATTGTAGAGTGTTTGTATGACACGTTACATAAAGATTAAGAAATGTAATAGAACATATTATTCAGATTCGGAAATGTAGAGCCTACAATCATATAACCCATTGTGTGAGCTATTTTCTTTATTGAGTGAGTAACCTTTCAAAAATTCACTGTATTTCAGGAACTGGCACAGGGCGCCAGGTAATTAATTAATGCATGGATATAACAAGGGTGCACCAAACTATGAACAAGGAGTTAAATGAACAGTGTTAACAATATCCTCAAGAATATTTTCCAAAGAGGAAATGTTGGCATATGTTTCATTTTACATGGGCTCTCACAGCATACCCAACAGGCTGCACAAGAAACCCTTACACAGGTACAGAGCAGTAAATGTTCTCCACACTGACTAATTCCTGAGGTCCACAATGAGGGTACACTATATTTACTTGGAGGTCCCAGTAAATTAGCAGGTTTCTCAAGGAATTAGCTCTACATTCATACTTAATGGAACATGGTGTGTGCTATTCTGCTTGTCTGAATATGGGGCTTCATTATAAGTTTGCCGGTCTGGGAACTACGGTACCGGTAGGCATGCCGGTACTATAGTACCCGGATCGCCAAACTATGAGTTCTACTCGGGGGTGCCATTGCGGCTGCCAGGACTGTCCTTGGCACCCGCAAGCAGAGCACTTCGGATACTGTTGATAACAGTGCCTGTGCATCCGGCTTCCCCATTCCCATTTGAATGGGGAAGAATTTTTTCCGGTGCACAGGAATGGGAAAACACTGGGTCCGGCAAGGCCGTAATGACCCGGTAATTGTCAATTTTTGGGCGCCGGAAAAAAATGAATAGCGGTGGCAGCTGTGCCTGTATTCAGGCACAGCTACCGCCAGCCTCGTAATGAGGCCCATGGTGTAAATATTGGAATGCATTGCATGGGTGGATTGCTGTGTGTGTTCGGAATGAGGGTTCCAATTATTGGCAATTGGAAGGAATTGGCTGGGGTTCTGAATGTCCAGTGATATATGTGCTATCCTATACTACTAATCTTGAGGTCATATCTTGTATACTTGAATAAAGCACTTACATTACTGCAGACTGTCATGGTGCTTAATGGTATCCAGTGATTTTACTTAATAAAAAATAAAGAATGAATCTGCCACGCATGTTGTCAGTGGTGGAACAGAGATCTCACTCCAGGAATATGTCACTGGGCTCCAAAAGATGTGAAAATGGAATACAGAAGGAAAAAGCATTGTTGCTAAATGAAAACCCAAAATCTTGCTTTAAATCTCTTTTTTTCCTTAGCTGCTGAAACTGCAGAATGCTGGTACAAAACAACCTCAACCATCCTAAATTCTTGCTGCGTGCTACAATTCACTTAGTCTAAGAAATCATTGTGAACTTGCAAGGTACTGAAAAGCTGAAAGCATAAAGGGATTTTCACAGCAAAAGTGGCCTGACAAAAATCCATATCTGTGGATTTCAAAAATCTCTATGTAGCAGTGGACTGTTGAGATGACAGCTGTCAAGAGCCTGCCCGATTAAACTTTAAACATGTATAAACTGAAATCAAATGTTTGCAATCTAAGAGGCCTGTTAATGAGAGTAACCATCTTGTAATTGTTTTGATCCCATGGTTTAAAATATTGATTTAGAATTCTAGCTGCTATTTTGAAATCACAAGTTTGTTTTAAGCTAAGGGAAAATGCAACATAATTAACAATTAAATCAAGCCTGGCTAAAAGTTACCAAACTGGAATATCAGGTTTCTCCACAGAAGGATGTCCTTTCCCCCACCAGGAAATCATACCCAGGCCGTAATTATAGGGTTTTGAAAGAGCTTGGTCTACAGAGGCAAAAGGGAACAATGAACTGCTGCTGCTAAGGAAATGCGGGGTGTGAGGACAGTCGTAAATGACCTTTGCAAGGAGCAAACATGGGGGATGGCTCCTGGGCTTCCAGGGAGAGATCAAGGGGTGGAGCTAAAACAACCATTTGTTGCTTAACAAGGACAAATAACACATTTTAAAAAGATGGATAACTTACTGTTCAAAATTGTGAAAAATATGAAAATAACAGATTTGTGAATCTACATTTTGGCTGCAGGTTTCAAGAGGCGGCAAAATTATGTGGCATGTTCTGGAGGGAAAGGGCAAGAAATGTGATTTTACACAAAATGTATTTCTGCTAGAAGTATGAAACTTTATACACTTATGCCCATGTTAAATGCTCACACTGATGAAAAGGGCAAAATTCTGTGAAAAGCCGAGACAAGATCCCACAGCTATGGGGTTTTGAGGGATAGCTGCATGGATAATATGTAATCTGTATATGTTACTCTTATAGCGGTTGCACATGTGGAAATATGTATGGTGCCAAAAGTAGATTTTGTGTTCAAAGGGCTAGGGGTGGATTCTCTGCATTATAAAATCACACCATAAAGGTGATATACTGTTGCTCTCCTCCTATCAAGGCAGAGAGGAGAATCTGACCAAATCAACTCTCAAAGGGGTGAGCTTAGGATAAACCAGCCCACACACCCCTTTATCATAGCATAAATAGAGACAGCTCACCACTCAGACAGACAGATTCACTCACCATCCCAATGCTGGCAGAGCACCTTGCTGCTGAACTCTAGATCTTACTTGCTCCAGACTCCAGAAACTTGACAAAGCAGAAACCTATTGCATAGCTGAACCATTTTCAGCTAGGCCTCAAATTCCCGAACCAGAACCCCAAAAACCTAAGGGGAAGCATCAAAATACAGCCGGGCTGCACTGTACTGTTTGCCTGCTAAAAGAATTTTCATCAGAACCAAGAAGGGCAGATTCAATCCAGTCCTGTGCCGTGCTGTGACCAGAGTGCCTTGCTCATTGCAGATCCAATCCGATGTGCCCAGTTGTCTGTCCTAGAACTCGATCCCATTCCCTGACCAGAATCTTGACAGACCAGAATCCTGACGGTTCCGTTTAAAAACATATCTAGTGAGTGTCTATAGAAAGAACTGTGTTACTAGCAAATGAATCCCTATCTTAAACCCATCCTATCTTGTATTCAGAACCTGTGCTGTTAGGAGTACTTTTGAATTATCTGAACTCTCTCCAAACCATTCTGTCTTCCTCCTGTCATAGTATTGCTAAAACTATCTTTGCGCTGATCTTTTCCCATTTGAAGAAGGCAAGTCCTTAGCAGGCAGTCATTCTGATCAATTGGCTGTGTTCCTGTGGGGCATTCGTTTTGTTCATAGTCATCCTCTAGTGCAGGGGTGCACAACTGATTTTGACAGAGGGCCGAAAGTACCTTACATGATGGCTATAGTGGGCCGAAAAGATTTAGTGGGTGGGTTGGTAGGTGCGATGGGGTGTGGCGTGGTAGGAGGTTTTTTCAACCCCCAATTTTTATTAAACACATGGAAAAAGAATACGTTTTTGAGGTGTAATGATTTTTATTTGTATTTCAAACTTATATTTTGTACTACATATTTTCCATTGTTATTTATTTCGATTTAGTTATTGGATATTGTCTGTTTAATTAAATTATATATATTTTATTGACACTTGATTGGACATTCCATTATTCTGGACTGCTATAATTTGCTGTTTGGATTGCCCAAGAGGAGTATGGCCTTTGTTGAGTCAGGCTTCGACAAAAAGCAAAGGATGTACATCTCCTAACTGTGCCTGTTTTAGCTTTATTTTTGGGTTCACTCTTGGAGTGCAACACTATCCTGCAAAGCCCCCACCCCTCAACCAAACACTATACCCCATGACACCCAACCCTCATGCAAACACTATGCCCCAAGACACCCACCCCTCATGCAAACACTATGCCCCAAGGCACCCACCCCTCATGCAAACACTCTGCCCCAAGACACCCACCCCTCATGCAAACACTCTGCCCCAAGACACCCACCCCTCATGCAAACAGTCTGCCCCAAGACACCCACCCCTCAAGCAAACATTATGACCCAAGACACCCACCCCTCAAGCAAACACTATGCCCTAAGACACCTGCCCCTCAAGCAAACACTATGCCCCAAGACGCCCACCCCTCAAGCAAACTCACCCCTCAAGCAAACTCTATGCCCCAACACACCCACCCCTCAAGCAAACACTATGCCCCAAGACACCCACCCCTCAAGAAAACACTATGCCCCAAGACACCCGCCCCTCAAGCAAACACTATGCCCCATGGTCCCGACCCCACATCCAAACACTATGCCCCATGACACCCACCCCTCATGCAAACACTAGGCCCCAAGACACCCACCCTTCAATCAAACACTATTCCCCATGGCCCCCACTCCCCGACCAAACACTATGCCCCATGACACCCACCCCTCATGCAAACACTATGCCCCAAGACACCCACCCCTCAAGCAAACACTATGCCCCAAGACACCCACCCCTCAAGCAAACACTATGCCCCATGGCCCTCTTCCCCCAACCAAACACTATGTCCCATGCCACCAAGCATGCACCATGCATACATACTCATACAGACCCCAACCCTCCCACCCCCAACTCAGCACACAAACTCACAAGCATACACCATGCACCCATACAAACTCGAGCCCCCCAACTCAGCACACAAACCACAAGCATACACAATGCACCCATACAGACCCGAACCCCCATCCTCGCATCTCAACATACACTGAACATGCACACAACAACAACAAACATTCAGGCAGACCCGACCCCTCCAGCCCCCCCAGCATCTCACCATAGACTGCACTTGCACAAAAACACATTTAGGCAGCCCCGACACTCTCCCCACCCCCGCATCTCAACATAAACTGAACTTGCACACAAAAACAAACATTCAGGCAGACCCGACACACACCCCACACCCGCATCTCAACATGCACTTTCACACAAAAACAAACATTCAGCCAGACCCGAGACCACCCTCCCCCCCAGCATCTCAACATACACTGAACTTGCACACAAACACATTCAGGCAGACCCGACACACACCTCACCCCCGCATCTCAATATACACTGAACTTGCACACAAACACATTCAGGCAGACCCGACACACACCCCACTCCCGCATCTCAACATACAGTGAACTTGCACACAAAAACAAACATTCAGGCAGACCTGACACACACCCCATACCCGCATCTCAACATGCACTTTCACACAAAAACAAACATTCAGGCAGACCCGACACCACCCTCCCCCCCAGCATCTCAACATACACTGCACCTGCACACAAACACATTCAGGCAGACCCGACACACACCCCACCCCCGCATCTCAACATACACTGAACTTGCACACAAAAACATTCAGGCAGACCCGACACTCACCCCACCCCCGCATCTCAACATACACTGAACCTGCGTACAAACACATTCAGGCAGACCCGACACACACCCCACCCCCGCATCTCAACACACACTGCATTTGCGCACAAACACATTCAGGCCTACCCGACACACACATCCCCTCCGCATCTCAACACACACTGCACTTGCACACAAACACATTCAGGCAGATCCGACACACACCCCCCCTCCGCATCTCAACACACACTGCACTTGCACACACTTGCACACAAACACATTCAGGCAGACCCGACACACACTCCCCCTCCACATCACAGCACACACTGCACTTGCACACAAACACATTCAAGCAGACCCGACACACCCCCCACCCCTGCATCTCAACATACACTGCAGACATACAACTACAAACACCCATACACACCTGACACACTCCCCAACCCCCACATCTCAACATACATACAAAAACAAAAAACACAATCAGGACGGACCCGAGACAGACACACACACACACACGCACGCACACACACACACACACACACACACACACACACACACACACAAACATACAGCCCCCCCACCATGTACTTACCAGACGTGCTGGAACGCTGGTAAGTTTTCTGGCACTACGGCTGACGTGGGCGTGACAAGGCTGAAATTCCTTCCGGCATCAAGCCTGACTGGCCACGCCAGACGTAGTGCTGGCACTCCATTGGTGCAGCACACACGCACAATGTGGCTCGTAGGAGCTGTGTGGTTGGTGTGCACTGAACCAATGAGGGTCAGTGTTTTGTCCGGCCCGGAAGACAACAAAGACTTTCCTAATGGAGGGCAGCCGATGCTGCTTGCGGGCCGCCCTCCATTAGGAAAGTCTTTGTTCCTTGCAGGCCGGACAAAATGGCATGGCGGGCTGCAACTGGCCCGCTGGCCGTATGTTGTGCAACCATGCTCTAGTGTAAGAAATCCTTTTGTCATTTTAAAAGTGCATTCCTGTTTTCCATTCTTGCGCCTATCTCAAAAAAACGACCTCCACTAAAACTTCCATAACTTCCTCAGGTTCTTCGCTAGGAACAAAACGTCAACCTCTGCTTGTAGCTAACATCCACAGCTTTAACTCACATCTAAAACCGCATCCCAAATACATATGGTTCTCCCGGTATCGTGATTATTGCGCAGTGAAAAGTTTGTATGGGAATTTCGTTTTTGGGAAATTCTGACACGTGTAAAACAGCTGTTGATTGCTTCCAACTCGAATTTTAAGATTTCCAATTGTTTCTTGGTATTAAATCCTTGCTTGTGTTTGTGTGCAACAACAGGGATCAGGGAGACTCAAATGAGGGGAGAATCAGAGAAATGGATCCTCAGAAATACATCTTACCAAGAGATCAGGCAGTAAAATTTGGTGGGGAATTCCATGAGACTAGGCCCACCAAGCGCATACTAAAAACCTCTTCCCAGCCCCAGCTAGGACATGGGGGGGGGTACTCAACCAAGCCTGGGAGCAAGGAAGAGTCAGAAGACTCTTCTGAGCACCACAGGTCCCAAGAGACTAGTCCCCCACATTCTGCCGGCCATTCCCAAGCTCGCAGAATCCGGGAGAGTCTAGAAGACCAGACAGCCACCTCTGGTAGCAGTGCCTCTGAGTCAGAGGATGAGTGGACCAGGGTGACAAGAACTAAAAAGGCTAACAAAGTTAAGAGGGCTTTAGATAAGGATCCCCTGAAGGAAATAAAAGCTATTAGGAGCATCATCACGCCCTACCACAAGAATGCCAAATATTCGGTTTGGGAGCACCTTGAATTATTTGAACAGATGATGGAGACTTTCCATCTGAAGGACAGCCAAAGCTGTATTCAGTATGTTAAGTGGACTTTTTCTCCTGAGTACTCCAGCTTCTTTGCGGGGCGGGAGGATCAGAACCATTCCAGATGGTCCACCTATAGGGCAGCCATACTGAAACATTTTTCCATTCATAGGAACCCTCAAGAGGCTTGCAAGGCAGCCTACAACTTACAATGTGGGGAAGACCAGGCCCCACAACAATTTGTTCAGGAATTGAAACGCGTCTTTGCGCAGACCACTAGAAGGGTGCGCACTGACAGTAAGGAATTTGTGAACACCTTCTTTCATGCTTTCCCGAAATACATTATGACCCAGCAAGTGAGGGACTTTCATAGGAAAAGTTCACTAGACTGGGTCATTGAACAAGCAACGCACATCTATGAAGTACAGAAGCCATTGGAAAGTAAAAATACTACCAAGAGCATCAAACCAACCAACACCCCTGATGCTGCTAAGGTGGCGGTGGTGACGGTTGCCCCCATTTTAGATCTGGAGATGGGGGGCGCCTAAAAACCTTCCCGCACAGAATCCGACCAACCCCAAACCCAGAAGGCCCGCGGGCCAATCCCAAACGGGGAGCCAGGGAGGTAACCCCACAAATGGGGCCCCTAACTCCCCTGACTACATCAGCCCACACTACAAGGGAAATAGACCCATCCTGGGCATGGACTCCTCCAGCCCAAGCGGGGGGGATCCAACCAGACACCTGGAAACCCCGTAAACTTCCCTCCTCACATTCCCCATGAGGGCAGTAATCCACCAAATGCCGGACCAAATTTCTTTCCCCGGTGCCCGCCAAACTTCAACCCCCAAAACAACCCTTCTTTCTTTCCCCACTTTCCTGAGCCCAGACAGCCCAACCCGGGAGAGGGGAGGCCAAGGGTTGAGGGGTACCCAAACTTTCCTAACCAGGGGTATTATGCAAGAAGGGATAGCTACCCTTCCCGGTATCAACCCAGGGTAGACTTGAGGACCCCGTACCAGCCAGAGTGGGTGTCCCAACTAGAGCGCCAGGTACAGAACATGGCACAGGATCTGGGTCGCATGCTGAGGGCTCAACAGAAGAGCATGGTGGCTCAGAATTCCGCTAATCCAGGGTGTGGTGCTCCAGAACAATGACGGGGGAAGAACCCGACAACCCACCGGTTCCGGGGATGTAAAGCCTTAGAGGAAGCTTCCTTCCCCACTTGTGGAAAGCCTCTTGAAACCCAGGAACCGGAACCAAAATCTCCTGCCCCCGAAAATCTGCAACCCAAGGAGCAGAGGGTGGGGAGAAGAAATAAAGAGCTTAAAAATACCCATTTTGAGGAAGAGGTGCAAATCTTCCAGTTTGAAGTAGAGGGGTCCTCAGAGGATTCTGGGAGAAGGATCTTCTCCTTCAGGGATGGGGGAACTCCTCCCAAAGAACAATGGGTCCCAAAGGTTCCCAATCCAGACTGGGTAGATGTGGGGTTCGAGTTGAAACCGCCCATCATCAGTACCCAGAATGACCAGCACGAAAATCCCCTGGTTCAAACCCATCCTGGTGACTGCCTCCAAAAAGGGGGGGCAGCCCAGAATCAGAACCAGGGGAGCCAAAAACTTCCCCCATATCTAGCTGTCATCTTTTTCTTACAGGTTCCCAAGATCCCAAACAGAATCCTGCCCAAATCACCTCTCTGTCAGTATCCAAAGCCAAGAAATTAACCCACCAGTTGGCCAAAAATGTGCATTATCTTTGCCCCCTTGAGGAAAAGGAGGCAAGATTTTATGCCCCGTTCCAAATACAGGGGCAATGTACAATTTTGGCACTGGTGGACACTGGATCCCAAGCTACCCTTCTGTCAAAAAGGGCCTTTAATCAACTGAATTCAGGAACAGGGCAGAAATACCAAATTCCTCTGACCCCTTTTCCTGGACAACTTCAGAACTTCGAAGGGAAGGAAATTCCTGTCGAGGGGACTGCAGATTCAGACATTAAAATTGGACAACACAAGGTGAAGCACCCAGTCATAGTTGTGACTCCAGAGGGCACACCTTGTTTACTAGGGAATGACATCCTGCATAGATTGTCTCCCCTCATAGATTGTGTAAACAAGGTCCTCTGGACCCAGACTAACCGACCAATACAATTGAAACAGAGTGTCAACCATGTTAGTTTAAATGGCACATGCCACATGGTTGAACAAAAACCTGACCAAATTGAATTTCACTTCCAGAATAATCAAATCCCAGACGTGACAGTAATTGCAGTAGGACAACAAACTGGTGATGGGGGGGGCCTCTCTATTTCTGAAAATCAACCTTCCTTCCAGTCTAAGGTGGCATTCCTCACTGGAAGGAAATACTCTGAAATTCTATACAAATTCACAATCAGAAAATCCCATTCCTATAGTCCAAAAAGATGAGAAACCAGCTCAAAGCTTGGCTGATATTCAGAAAATTGGAGAGCAGTTGTTCATCCCTATTCAGTTAAATGAGGGTAAGGACTCTGTTCTCGCCCGACTATGTGTGAACAACGGTAAGAGCTTCATCAGTGAGGCCATGTTCCGCAAACTCCCAAAAGATCCAGCCATTCCCAAATTTAAACTGTTAGACAAATGGGAAATGGACCTGGAAACACCCAATTCCGTAGCAGGTGTATGCTCAAAATTTACATAGACAACAAGAGCATGGTCCATAATTGTTGGGTCGTGTAAGATGTCCCTGCTGCATTTTATTTAGGCAGTGACATTCTCAATCGCTTTGCCATTAGCTTGGACCTAATTAACTTCAAAGCTTGGTCCTGATTAGCGGGCAATACCATGGATTTTGATGACCCAGAGAAAGCATTTCGGTCAGCTCAACTGCTGCCATATGCAGTTGAAATTCAGATTGAAGAGGAAGTCACCATCCCAGAATGGACCTGACAATTCTCACTGGAAGTAAAAATTCAAAGAGGACAGAAACCTACCCATATGATAATCTTAATGCTCATTTCCAACAGCAAGGGTTGGGGGTAAACCCAACACCACTAGTCAACATAGAACACAACACCATTCCAATAAAGGTGGATAACAGCGACCTAAAGAGTATCACTCTGGGCGCAGGCACTATTATTGGAATGGTGGTTGATGACCGACATTCTTCCATAAATTTAGGTAATGAACTGCTTAGACGAATACCCAAGGAGTGTTTTGACAGTGATAGCGACGAAGACACAACACCAGACAGGATCTTCACCCGGCATTGGGGGAATTTCCTGGTGTACTCTGCCAGCCCTTATGGTAAGGAAGATGTGACCTGTGACTTCAGGAGGGATGAGGTGATCTTTCAAGTCTACAAGGACTGTCTTCACCACCTGAAGCCATCAGTCCAAATCAGCACTCTGACCAGGGATATCTCCACCCAGCTGGAGGAGGCCGCTGAGATAGCCAAACCAGAAGTCTTTCCAGGCTTCAGGCAGATGGTTGAAGAGAGAGTCAACCGAGCTGATGTCTGTGAGATTCTGGAGTAGAAGCAAAAATTGAAACCGGTTTTGTTAGATTTTCAATAATCCAGTGATGGGGATTTTGAAACCAAACAGCCAATGGAGACTCTGTGCTGGCCTGAGGTGTTGGAATCGAAACAATATTATACCTCCTATTGCATTTTTTTAATATGTGTTGGCCTACGCCAAGTTGTCTAAAACATTGTGTAAATAGATTCCGCGGCAAGGTCTTGACCTTAACGAAAACTGTGTAAATCGCCATCTTGGATTTAGCCGCCATTTTAGGTTCTCTTGTAATGTGGAAGTCACCCTGAACACCAAAATGGAGGCCGAATGACATTTCGAGTGGGATTCTGGCCGTTGTGACCTCCGCACACATGAATAAGTAATATGCCTGCAGGCCACTTGTTGGGGTCGCGAACTGAGACCTTGTCCTATCCCTGAACTATGTGTAAATGAACAACTGTATCAGCGGAACTGAACAAAATGCATACATTATGGGATTGACCTGGCAAGGAACCCTAGGCCTGGTCCTAAGAATGGTTAACCCGCGAGGGGGTTGGCCAGAGCAGGATAAAGAGTATAAAAACATGAGTATCCCAATGTACGGTCTCTCACACTAACGCAGTGAGCTCTCGTTGAAGTTCGTTCTGTTACTCTGAGAGCCGAATAGCTATCCGTTTGTCAATTGACTTTTTGGTAATTGTTGTAGCTTTTGAATAAAGCACTTTGTATGTTCTTTCTAACCTGTGTTGGTGTGTTTCTTTTGGGCGTCCCGGCCTCATATCAATTTCTGTGTTTTCACAGTTGGCGCCCGAATAGGGACCCTCAAGATTGATGCCGGATCATTGAAGGTTGACGCAGACTATCGAACCAGGATCGGACGGTGTGATTCTGCGGGCCCGACCGAACGAGACGCGATACCTCGGCAGCGCTGCACGATCCGATCCTTGGACGATAGTCGTGTGGTCTGACACGGCATCTTGACGAGGGTCCAATTTTTGAGGCGGGCAGATTTGCCGAAACCACCAAACACAAGGTAAAATTCGTTAGGTAAGTTCTTTGATAAACCGTACGGTCCTCCTTAGGTTTGGTCAGGTGCAGTCGTGACCCGCCTCTTAATTTAACCCTGACAATTTGAATTTGCCGTATTGTATCTGCAGACACAATTATTGACCAGGTAACACCAATTTTTTGTGAAATGCCTGGGAAATTGTCTAGCTGCTTTAGGGCTCTGTTCCGCAGCGATCGACAATCCTTGGAATTTAGCTGCCCGGCACCACAGGAGGGGTCGCCGGCGTGTACTATGTACTGTAAGTATGGCATTGGAAGTATAGTATTTAATGTTATTTGGCACAGACAGACCAGACATGCCTCGGAATTTCAGTGGCCAATCAACGGTAGTTTTGAGATCCCCCGTATTGAATACTTAGAATCGATCTTGTTAAAGAAGAAGGCTAGACCTGCAGCCTTTGATGTTTTACAGAATTGGAAAAAAGAAGCGTTACAGCAGCTTAAAAGTAGGGATAAACATGCACGTTGTCATAAAACAAACGCCGAAAAAGCATTATTATATGATAAAGAAAAGCATTCAGAATCAGTTAAAAATATGGATAGAGCTTTTTCACTGGGGATCCAGAAAACTTACCCCTCTAAAGATTTCCATGTTTCTGAGGAATTTATCGAGAAGTTATTAAATGAACGCAGGCCTGATGCAACGCAGGCCTGATGCCTCAGCGCCACCTCCGTATGCTCCTATTTTGGGCGCTCTGCCCATTCCTGCTGTCGCTCCTGTTGTTATTCCTGTTCCCCCTGTACAACCTATTGTTCCTAGTCCTCTGGTTGTTGTCCCTCCACCTATCGCACCGCCCCTTCCTTCTACACCGATAGTTGCACCTTTATTAAATTTACCTACACCTCCGCTCCTGAGTGGCCCCGTGTTGACTGAAGTTGATCCAGGTGCAGGATCAAAGATTGTCACTCATAGTACTGTTTCTGCAGGTAAGAAACAGGAATTGTTTGCATGGGCTAAGCATTGCATGGAGAAAGGTGATCAAGTTAATGTTTTTTCCACATTATCTAATCTGAATAGTTTTCCCGAGAAAAATGTTTTTATCGAAGGTTTGGGGACTCATTTGTGTGTGATGTGGGGTAGATATCAAAATTCAGATCTTCCACAAGGAGTAAGAGATCTGAATGCTTTGGCACTTTCGAGGGACACAGAGCAGAAAGTATATGGGCATGTTGAAAAATTGTTTGAGTTTAGGAAAGACTTTGAAAAGTCACGAGATGAGGACGACGAAGACGATAGAATATATGTACAGAAACGGTTCCTTCCGTGCCGTAGATCAGCACCTGAGGAAGTACGAATTTGTACTAAAGATGCGGTTCGATGGATCTCGGATTCATCGATTCCGCCAGACGAAGTATATGACACGTATAGTCAGTATACAGTAGAAATGCAAAGAAAGGTAATTCAGGTGATGGTACAGCACCTGCAGGAAGAATGTGTAAGAAAGAGGGTTAGTTGCCCCATAGAATTATTGGGGATTTGTAAAAGGGCTTTTTCGCCCGATACTTCTACAGCTGCCTTAGCGCTCGACCTGGCCCTGTTGCTTAGTAAGCGGCCGGAGGTACCTATATCTCAGTTGCCTATGAGAGAGGTTCCTCCGACCTTTGTCCCAAAAGTTGAGATCCCCGCCAACGCTGGGACTGGTGCCCCCGCTGTGGATATCCCTGCACATTATGTATCGCAATTTGTTCACGTCCCGTTTTCACGACAGGAAGTAAACACAATTAGACAATCAGTTCCCGATATCAGGAAAAACCTGACAGGGTTTTACAAAGAAATAGAGTCCGTTTTGCAGTCCTCTGTGTTCACCTTGAGTGACATTGACTTGTTATTCCCTGTACTCCTACCCGTAGATGTATGGAAACAGGTTCGGACAATAGACGATGTGCCGGGGTTGGGAGATACATGGGCTAATATGATTAGAATTGATGGGGAAAGACCAGCTGGTGAGAAACCACCACAGGTAATATTTACTTTGCCTGATAGAATTGTTGCAAAACTGAAAACTATAATTCCAGAGAAAAGGATTATTTGGGACAAGCTTACGGCCTGTGTCCAGGGAAAAACTGAAGGCGCCACCGAATGTTTTAATAGATTCGAGCAGGTATTTTCTGACTTCAGTGGACAGGATTTAGGTACAGAGTCGGGGAAAAGGTTGTTCGTGGACAAATTTGTACGTGGATTGTTACCTGACATCCAGTCACAGATTATGTCCTCTGAGAGCGCTTGGCAGGCAAAATCTCAATCTGAGGTTTTTCACATGGCTCAGTATTATGAGAACCGTGTTAATAATGAGAAGGAAAAAATTGGAAAGAGGAAAGGAGATTTGAAAACCAAAGTATTATTACAGCAAATTGTTAGAAACCCCAGAGGAGGCATGACACAGACTAGAGGTCAGTATATCCCAAATGGAAATGCTCCTTTAGATCCTGTGAATATTAATCAATGTGCTTATTGCCGCCAGGAAGGTCATTGGCGAGCACAGTGCCCTGTCCTTCGCCAGAGGTCAAACAGTGCGTTTGGGGGCATGGGTAGACGACATAGGGGCCGCCCTGGAGCAGGGGGCCCTGATAGAGGTCAGCTTTTACAAGATCCTTAGCAACCTTTTTCACGGGAAAATCAGACCTCGAGTATGGACTCGAGGAACATATTTGATCACCCTTCTGCTGCCTACCTTTCTGAAGAGCTTCCTTTCGACAATACTGTATTTCATTAGGATTGCCTGAAGCAGGGTTTGGAACCTTCACCTATTCCCGTTAATCAGAAAAGCCCCTACGTTGAACTATTAGTAGGGAATAGGAAAAATCAGTTTTTGATTGACACTGGAGCGCAGAAGTGCTCCATTGATCATTCTCGGGTTCCAAACATCCCACTGTCAGGGCAAATAAATGTTTCCGTAGGGTTTTCTGGTATACCAACTGCCTGTCCGGTTTCTGCACCGGTATCTGTTTCTTTGGGTCCCTTTACGGACCATTGCCGTTTTCTTCTCACTTCAAACTGTGGAGAGAATTTGCTGGGGTTGAATTTGTTAAAGAAATTGAATGCAGTAATTCATTGTTCTTCTGATGGAGTACGGCTGACGGTTTCACCACAGCAACTTCCTAATTCTCAGTTTTTGATTCAACCTTTACCTCCTGAGTTTAGCATTGTACCGGAATGTTTGTGGGCGGTGGACGACAATGATGTCGGGGTGTTACAGATTGAGCCCGTTAAAATAGTCCTGAAACATGGAGTGAAACTGCCACGCATTCCGCAGTATAAAATATCAGCTGAGGGCGAACGTGCTTTGAAATGCATTGTCTCCAATTTTGTGCACCGGGGGGTGATCGAGGAGATTACAGGTAGTTTGTGTAACAGTCCGATCTTGCCTGTATATAAGAAAGGCGACAATGCAATTCCATACCGGTTCATAATTGATCTTCGTGCTATTAACAGAGTGGTCGCCCCACAATTTCCAATTGTGCCCGATGTGACGACGATATTGACAATGATCCCTGCTACGGCTACGCACTTTAGCGTTGTGGATTTAAAAAACGCTTTCTTTAGCATTCCTATACATAAAGAAAGTAGATATTTGTTTGCGTTCACCTTGGGGGGACGCTCATTTACATTTACAAGGGCACCTCAAGGGAATACTGAAAGTCCCAGCATTTATAGTAGAGCTTTGAAAGAGCAGCTCGACACCCTTGAATTGCCACCTACTTGTACGCTGCTTCAATATGTTGACGATTTGCTTTTGGCTGCAGACTCTGAGAGTGCTTGTAAAGAAGGCACTGTACTGTTGATTGTTCATCTAGCTAAAAATGGTCACAAAGCTTCGCTTAAAAAATGTCAATATTGTTGTCAGGAGGTTGCCTATTTAGGCTACCTCCTGTCAAAGGAGGGGAGAAGATTGACACCTGAAAGAATAAAACACATTTCTGGCATGTCTGTTCCAAATACACAGAAGGAAGTCAGAGCCCTGATAGGTATGGCTTCTTACTGTAGGTTGTGGATCCCGAACTTCTCACTAGTGATAAAACCGATGTTGGCTCTGACGAAGAATGGCATTTCTCTGCCACTGCCATGGGAATCGGAACATCAACGATCATTTGAGCTTCTCGGCACTGGTTCTGGGTACTCCAAATTATGACAAGGCCTTTGTGTTGTTTGTGCATGAATGTGATGGATGTGCTTTGGCTGTGTTAACACAGGAACACGGAGGGAAGAATAGGCCGTGCGGCTACTACTCCTCCGCCCTTGATCCTGTTGCATGCGCTTTGCCAAGATGTTTGCGCGCTGTCGCTGCTGCTGCCGCGTCTGTAAAACAGAGTGAGGGGATGGTCCTAGGCCATGATTTAATTTTGATGGTACCTCACTCTGTCAATATTCTATTGAATAAAACCCAAAAAGCAACACCTCACCTCTGCACGGTTAACAAGGTATGAACTCATCCTGTTTGCCCCTCACATCCAAATTAAGAGGTGTTGTGTTCTTAATCCGGCTGAACTCTTACCTTTCCTGCAAAACACTGTTTGCGGTGACGAAGAATTACATGACTGCCTGTATACAACTGAACAAGAAACGAAGGGCAGGATAGATCTCATAGATACTCCTTTGGATAATGCAGAAGGGGAGCTGTTTTGCGATGGCTCCTGCTTCAAACTTTTGGATGGTACATCTACAGCTGCTTATGCAGTTACTACATTGAGCAAAGTTGTTGAGACTAAGAGAATTTCGCATACCTCCGCGCAGGCCGCAGAGATTATAGCGTTGACCCGAGCTTGTGAACTTTCCCAAGGGCGTAGAGTAAATATATATACTGATAGTCAGTACGCATTTGGGGTGGCTCACAACTTTGGAAGGCTCTGGTCGGAAAGAGGGTTCCTGACCTCACATGGGACCAAGATCCAGCATGGCCCCTTGATAGTGCAACTACTCTCGGCACTCTCACTCCCTAAACAGTTAGCGATCATAAAAAGTGCAGCACAGCGCAAGGTCATAGATGATGTGGGCAAAGTGAACGCTTTTGCGGACTTGATAGCCAGACAAACGGCCACAGACCTTAGCACGGACATGTATGCCTCGAGGGAAATGAGAGATGCTTACATAATGGATGAAGGTATTGGGTCTGTGCGAGATATTCAAACTGATGCCACAATAGAGGAATCTAAAAGGTGGGCTGAAGGAATGGGGAAACTGGATGATGAAGGGTGTTGGGTGGATACATCCGAAGGGAAATGGTTGCTCCCTGATTCATATGTATTGGCAATGGTTACGATGGCACATGGTCCTACGCATGTGTGTGCCCAGCAGATCACGAAAATGCTAGAACAAGTTTGGGTAAATGACAAGATTCTGGAGACTGCAAAGAGGCAAGTCCAGAACTGTATGATCTGCTTACAGCACAATGTGGGTAAGGGGACAGTGACTCCAAGGGGAAGCTTTGGCCCCCTTCTGTTCCCTTCGAGGTCATTCACTTTGATTTTATTGAGATGGAACGATGTAATAATCTAAAATATGTTCTTGTAATTATTTGTGCCTTCAGTGAATGGGTCGAGGCTTTCCCCGTTAAAGATGCTACCGCCATGACCACTGCAAAGATTATGGTAAAAGAATTCTTTCCTCGATTTGGGCTCCCGAGGATAATTTGGTCGCATAATGGTCCCCACTTTATTGCAGCAGTAATTTTGCAGATATGCACAGCCCTATGTATTGAGAAACGATTTCACTCAGCTAGACATCCTCAAAGCGCTGGGTTGGTGGAAAGACACAACAGTATTTTAAAGAATAAGCTTGCGTAAACATGTGCTGATACCAAATTAAAATGGCCAGATGCCTTACCTATCGTGTTACTAGCTATGCGTACCACACCTCAGACTAAGACTGGGCTTTCTCCATTTGAGGTAGTGATGGGGAGACCTGCTAACATTTGGGGTCTCCCAAAACCTAAAGCCCTGAGAGAGGTGGAAAATGTATTGCTTGTAGACTACTGTAACCAGTTAACTAAAAACCTGTATTTCATTTATCACCAGGTACACTCAGCTTTACCTGTACGGTTCACGGGCCCAGGACACGATGTACAGCCTGGAAGTTGGGTCCTAGTGAAGGCCTACGAGATGTGTTATTGGTCACCAGGAGAGCAGTGCGGGTGGCTGGAAAGAAGCACTGGATCCACGCGACGCATGTCAAGAAACTTCCTCACCCGACGCCACACGTTACAGAAGAATCAGAACCCCTCGCTGACGCTACAGTCCCAGTCCCTGATCTTGGAGTAGCAAACAGCGCTGTGAGTGCGTCGGAGAATTTCTCTGAGCCTGAGCCTGAGGAGCTTGGGAAACAGTCCATTTCGTCTCCGCACTCTCTTGAAAAATCACTTCCGGAAAATACTGTTTCAAGCTCTGCTACTTCCGTCGCCTCCGACACGTCGCTTCCCTCAGGAAGTGACGACACTTTACTTCCGGACTAGACAATTTTGGGTACCACCAGGTACAACCTTCGACGAAGGAAATAGAACTACGGCACCAGTTTTTCATGCATCTGGAAAAAGGAAGTGATTGGAAATTCTCTTTTTATGAGAAAGTTCTGTTAAGCTAAAGGGATTCTGCTGGCTAGGGTTGGGAAGGACTAAGAAATCGCGCGACCGTAGCGTCGCCAGCAACGAACATTGGGGTCTTCGATTGAGGAACTATGATGCCTGCCACCTCCGCTGCTGCCCCCCGCATTGGACTTGTGAATAGGGGGGGTGACCAAATTGGACAATGAACAATGTGCCTGGGCCCCGGAAACGTACTGCTGTGTGTTGATAATGATAATTGTTATTTTTGCAGCTGCTGCTGTAGGACTTTGGTATTTCGAAGAAATCTATCCACTGAAACCTTTATTACCGACCGAGATTGTACCAACTGTTTTGACTCCCTCTGTACACCTTCACACTTTGTCCCCTAGAGACTCCCAACATAGACAAAAGTATCATAATAACACTCTGATGATAGTAATGAATGCTTCTCATGCCATTTTTAATAAGAGTAATTGTTGGATTTGTACTCATTTACCGCAACATGGGAATAAGGGACTGGGATGGTATATACATCCTCTACCTTTAACGACTGCTTGCTATGCCTCTCTTAGAGCACTATTCTTTGGCCGTTGGAATGATAACATCTCAGGGAACTTTGATGGAACTAATCTGAATGATTTCGAGAAACGTGAATTGACTCCCCTGGGATGCTCGCTTTTCGCAAATAGAAGTAAACCTAAAGTCGCTTCTATTAGGCCGTCCGATAAACTATCTCTTCCTTTTCAAACTCTGATCTCCTTTAAAATGGCTCCGATAGGCAATAAGGACGCTGTACCTCCTTCTTATTCTATAAATCATAGTCCTGACTCGGTTCCCTTCTGTGTACAGAGAAATGGCACTGGGAGATTTTGAAGGTTGTAAAAACATTGTAAATTTGACTGGGGAAAACAGGCCTCTGTATGTAGGGGGGCCTGTTTATTTTGTTTGTGGTAGTTTAGCATTTCCCTGGTTGCCCAAGGATTGGCAGGGAACCTGTTATTTAGGAATATTGTTACCCGGGGTATTTGTAGCAAGTACATTAGAGGTTTCTAAGGCTCGCCCACGGCGAGACGAGAACGGAGATACCCCAGGGCAAGTATTGGGAGACATAGCGAAATCGATTGTGCCCTTTTGGGGACAAATAACAAACTCAGAGAACATTAGGGGATTAGCAAGGGTACTGGAGATAACGATCAACCGGACCACGGACATACTCTACAATATGACCTTAGAGCAAAAAGCAATAAGATTGGTAGCACTTCAAAATCGGATGGCATTAGATGTCATTTTGGCAGAACGAGGTGGAGTATGCAAATTAGTGGGGTCCGCTTGCTGTGTTTTCGTGCCAGACTCCTCGCCAACAATTTTTAAAGCAATACAGAACTTGCATACTCTCAGTTCTGAAGTACATATCCCTGTAGGAGACTGGAATCTTAGCACTTGGTTCTGGGATTCTTTACGATCTTGGGGTTGGAAGGTGCTTTCCGTTATTTTGGTTATTTTAGGGATCCTGCTATTCCTTTGTTGCTGTTTTCAATGCCTCCCGAGTATATGTGGAATGAAAGGGGGATGTTGTGCCCAAGCAGTGAGCGCAATAGGGCATACAATATATGCTCCAGATACAGCATCTAAAGAATTCATGTTACAAGAGGTTTTGATGAACGACCTTATGGCTGTAGACATTACTGACAATGATTCGGAATCTATGGATGATAACACATGGAGTTAATTTCAAAAGTATTAGGAATGATGTTAGCACTTGGCATAGGCCAAAAGGAGGGTCTGTTGGAATCGAAACAATATTATACCTCCTATTGCATTTTTTGAATATGTGTTGGCCTAGGCCAAGTTGTCTAAAACATCGTGTAAATAGATTCCGCGGCAAGGTCTTCACCTTAACGAAAACTGTGTAAATCGCCATCTTGGATTTAGCCGCCATTTTAGGTTCTCTTGTAATGTGGAAGTCACCCTGAACACCAAAATGGAGGCCGAATGACATTTCGAGTGGGATTCTGGCCGTTGTGACCTCCGCACACATGAATAAGTAATATGCCTGCAGGCCACTTGGTGGGGTCGCGAACTGAGACCTTGTCCTATCCCTGACCTATGTGTAAATGAACAACTGTATCAGCGGAACTGATCAAAATGCATACATTATGGGATTGACCTGGCAAGGAACCCTAGGCCTGGTCCCAAGAATGGTTAACCCGCGAGGGGGTTGGCCAGAGCAGGATAAAGAGTATAAAAACATGAGTATCCCAATGTACGGTCTCTGACACTAACGCCGTGAACTCTCGTTGAAGTTCGTTCTGTTACTCTGAGAGCCGAATAGCTATCCATTTGTCAATTGACTTTTTGGTAATTGTTGTAGCTTTTGAATAAAGCACTTTGTATGTTCTTTGTAACCTGTGTTGGTGTGTTTCTTTTGGGCTTCCCGGCCTCATATCAATTTCTCTGTTTTCAGAATGGGAGCTTAACAAATGAGTCCATACTTCCCAATGGCCTCTTCCCAACGTTGACCAAGGGCTGGCCCATATCCAGGGGTCAAAGGTATTCACTGCCATTGACCTGACCAATGGGTACTGGACTGTACCTGTCAGTAGGGAGGACCAGTACAAGCTGGCCTTTACTTTCGGGGGACAGCAGTACTCTTGGACCCGGACTCCCTTCGGATACATCAACTCCGGCAATTAATTTAACAACTTTCTTCGTAAGGCCATGCCCGACTTGGGTGAAAGGGGTAACCTGGCCTATGTAGATGATGTTCTAGTCAAAAGCTGAACTGTGGTGGAAAACATAGCAGAGATCTGTTATGTTCAGACACTGTTGAGGGCTGCCAGAGCAAAACTCTCCTTTCAAAAGGCACATTGGTGCAGAACCCGTGTCAATATCTTGGGGCATGAGATAACTCCTCAGGGTCTCTGTCCCCAGGAAAATAAAGTAGAAGCCCTCCAGAAAATAAAAGACCCCACAACCCTATGGGAACTAAGGAGCCTCCTTGGACTACTAATTACAGCAGAAGGTTCATTTGATCACAAGACTCCTGATGCATCTTTTGAAGGGGAGGGGGGTCAAGTGGGAGTGGGGGCCAGAACAAGCCGAGGCAATAAGACAACTCAAAAGAAGCCTCTCACAAGCGCCTTGCCTCGCTTACCCTGTAAAAAAAAGTAGTTCTTCTTGGAGACAGAGTTCTCAAATACATGCTTGACTGCAGTATTATATCAAAAGCATGACAAAGTCAATAAAGTAATCTCCTATGCGAGTAAGACTTTATCCTCTGTGGAGGAAAAATTCAATGATTGTGAGAAGGCACTCCTGGCAACGGTGTGGGCATTGAAGAATTACCGCCCGTTTATCCAGGGGGAACACATCATAGTGGAGACTCCACACCAACCTTTGCAATATCTTCAAAGTGACAGAATCCGGGCCGGAAATGTGAGTAATTCCCGAATTACTTCCTGGATTCTGTCAATGCAATGCTTTCCTGTGGAGGTCAGATATAGCCAAAACAAGAAGAGTCCCCTCTCGCCAGCTCTGGCTGACTTGCATGATTGTGCCAGAGAAAACTGTCTCGAGGATGAAAGTCTTAAAATCAAGGACAACATGGATGCATACCTTAATTCCCCACACAAAGTCTATGAAGAAGACCAGTGTGAGGGAATGCCCACTGTCTATGTGGATGGGTGCTCATACCATGTTGACAACACCAGGGAAAAGGAACTTGTGGCTGGCGTAGGGAATGCATTGGTGAAAGACGCCCCAGAACCCTTTTGCTGGGTACAAAATCGGTCCCCGAAGTAGTCAAGTGGCAGAGCTGATGGCTGTGCATCAAGCTCCGATTACCGCTTGTCCTGATGGCCATCCGATCTACCCCTTCTTCTGCAACAAAAATGTCTCCATATGAGCTGATGATTGGACGAAGGATGGTGCTACCCCAGCATCTGCTCTACAGAACCCAAGAGCAGACCTTGATGAACGCCTCCACAACTCATGAGTATGTTGAGAATCTGAGAAAACACCCCTTCAACATGCTTTTACCTATGCTCAGCGAAATCTCGAAAGATCTGCAGACAGTATGAGACCCACTATGACCTTAAGACAACTAAAAAACAATACCAAGTAGGAGACCAGGTCTACTTGTACCATTTCCAAAGGAACCAAGCCAAACAGTGCAAATTCCTCCCAACCTGGCCGTGTCCTTTTGAAATTGTAGACAGAATCTCACCAGTCGCCTACAAATTCTGCATCCCCAAGGGGAGTTTGGCAGAAGGGGAAGACAAGTGGGTCCACATAAACCAACTGAAGAGTTGCTATCCCAGGCAAACTTTGTGGCAAATAGAGGAGCCAACCGGAAACCCAGAGGGGGACATTCCGGATACCTAGAAGAATCCACCTGTTAAAACCCTTAGTAAATACAAGCAGGGAATATTGTAAATTGTATTTCAATGTGTGCATCTGCCCCACTACATGAGTAGTAGTGGGGAAATTTCCATAACCATGCTCTGTTCTGTCTCATAGCACTGGAACCAAGAATTTCTAATTACCAAGGAGGACCACTCGGGGACCGGGAGGAAAGACCCAAGGAGCCCGTAGTATCGTTCCATACTCCCATCCAGAACCGGCAGGGAGAGCATGTCGATCCAGCATTGATGGGAGAAGGAGATGACTTTCTCCACCTGGACCAAAGAAGAGAGAACATCCCAGTTTCCCGACTTCCCATAAACAGGCGGTCAAACTCAAGTTGTGAGGGGGGGCTCTGTGGGATGTTTTAACCCACTTCTCCTCTGCGATGCTGCAGCACTGTGTTATGATGGTGCCAGGAAAATCAAAATGACTGCAAAACTCTTGTGCGTGCCAAAACCCCTGAAAATCGCACTTGGCAATGCACAATAAGATGGCTGCCCAATCTGCCACGCATGCTGTCAGTGGTGGAACAGAGATCTCACTCCTGTAATATGTCACTGGGCTCCACAACATGTGAAAATGGAATATAGAAGGAAAAAACAGTGTTGCTAAATGAAAACTCAAAATCTTGCTTTAAATCCCTTTTTTTTCTTTGGTGCTGAAACTGCAGAATGCTGCTACAAAACACCCTCAAACATCCAAAATTCTTGCTGGGTGCTACAATTCACTTAATCTAAGAAATCATTGTGAACTTGCAAGGTCCTGCAAAGCTAAAAGCATAAAGGGATTTACACAGCAAAAGTGGCCTGTCTGTGGATTTCAAAAATCTCTGTGCAGCAGTGGAATGCTGAGATGACAGCTGTCAAGAGCCTGCCTGATTAAACTTTAAACATGTATAAACTGAAATCAAATGTTTGCAATCTAAGAGGCCTGTTACTTAGAGTAACCATCTTGTGATTGTTTTGATCCCATGGTTTAAAATATTGAATCAGAATTCTAGCTGCTATTTTGAAATCACAAGTTTGTTTTAAGCTAAGGGAAAATGCAACAGAATTAACAATTAAATCAAGCCTGGCTAAAAGCTACCAAACTGGAATATCAGGTTTCTCCACAGAAGGATGGCCTTTCCACCCACCAGGAAATCACACCCAAGCAGTAATTATAGGTTTTGGAAAGAACTTGGTCTACAGAGACAAAAGGGAACAATGAACAGCTGCTGCTAAGGAAATGCGGGGTGTGAGGACAGTCGTAAATGGCCTCTGCAAGGAGCAAACATGGGGGATGGCTCCTGGGCTTCCAGGGAGAGACCAAGGGGTGGAGCTAAAACAACCATTTGTCCAGCTTAAAAAGGACAAAGAACACATTTTAAAAAGACAGATAACCTACTGTTCAAATTTGTGAAAAATATGAAAATAACAGATTTGTGAATCTAAATTTTGGCTGCACGTTTCAAGAGGCGGCAAAATCGTGTGACATGTTCTGGAGAGAAAGGGCAAGAAATGTGATTTTACACAAAATGAATTTCTGCTAGAAGTATGTAACTTTATACACTCATGCCCATGTTAAACGCGCACACTTGTAGAAATTTGCTTATAAATTGGACATTGTGTTCCTGATGAAAAGGACAAAATTCTGTGAAAAGCCGAGACAAGATCCCACAGCTCTGGGGTTTTGAGGGATATCTGCCATGGAAAATATGTAATCTGTATATGTGATTCTTATAGAGGTTGCACATGTGGAAATATGTATGGTGCCAAAAGTAGATTTTGTGTTCAAGTGTCTAGGGGTGGATTCTCTGCATCATAAAATCACACCATAAAGGTGACACACTGTTGCTCTCCTCCTATCAAGGCAGAGAGGAGACTCTGGCCCAATCAACTGTCAAAGGGGCGAGCTTAGGCTAAACCAGCCCACACACCCCTTCATCATAGCACAAATAGAGACAGCTCACCACTCAGACAGACAAATTCACTCACCATCCTAATACTGGCGGAACACCCTGCTGCTGAACTCTATATCTTCCTTGCTCCAGACTCCAGAAACTTGGCAAAGCAGAAACCCATTGCATAGCTGAACCATTTTCAACTAGACCTTAAATTCCAGAATCAGAATCCCACAAACCTAAGGGTAAGCATCAAAATACAGCCGGGCTGTACTGTACTGCTTGCCTGCTAAAAGAATTATCATCAGAACCAAGAAGGACAGATCCAATCCCGTTATGTGCTGTGCTGTGACCAGAGTACATTGCAGATCCAGTCCAGTCCTGTGCCGTGCTGTGACCAGAGCGCCTTGCTGATTGCAGATTCTATCCGATGTGTGCAGCTGTCTGTCCTAGAACCAGATTCCATGCCCTGACCAGAATCTTGATGGACCAGAATCCTGATGGTTCCGTTTAAAAACATATCTAGTGAGTATCTATAGAAAGAACTGTGTTACTAGCATGTGTACTGTCCATGGTTAATCCCTATCTTAAACCCATGCGATCTTGTATTCAGAACCTGTGCTGTTAGGAGTACTTTTGAATTATCTGAACTCTCTCCAAACTATTCTATCTTCCTCCTGTAATAGTATTGCAAAAACTGTCTTTGCGCTGATCTTTTCCCATCTGAAGAAGGTGAGTCCTTAGCAAGCAGTCATTCTGATCAAGTAGCTGTGTTCCTGTGGGGCATTCGTTTTGTTCATAGTCATCCTCTAGTGTAAGAAATCCTTTTGTGATTTTAAAAGTGCATTGCTGTTTTCCATTTTTGCGCCTATCTTGAAAAAACAACCTCCACTAAAACATCCATAACTTCCTCAGTTTTTATGCTAGAAACAAAATTTCAACTTCTGCTTGTGCATCCACAGCTTTAAATCGCATCTAAAACTGCATCCCAAATCCATACGGTTCTCCCGGTATCGCGATTATCGCGAGGTGAAAAGGTTGCCATGAATTTCGTTTTTGGGAAATTCTGACACCTGTAAAACAGCTGTTGATTGCTTGCAACTCAAATTTTAAGATTTCCAATTGTTTCTTGGTATTTAATCATTACTTGTGTTTGTGTGCAACTATCCAAAGCGGCTCCCATGAGAATTTCAAACAATTTCAGCAATTTTGATCATATTTGTTGTTTTTGCCCAGTCCATCCTATGATAACTTTAAGGGCCATTCTGACAGCTTGATAGTCAATTCCGTTTTTCTCTTTTGTTTGCTGGGGGAAAGTGGGATTGATATTCTTTGTGAATTTTGACATTCCTGAAAACGTGTTTTCTCCTCCTATCTCTTTACATTGCCTATTGGGAGTTCAGGGGGGTGCAGGGGGAACCATTAATCACAGTGCTATTTGATCTGAACACACACACAAAAGTATAATTTATGTGCTGAATTGTTTTGCTCACTATTACTCCTGGTGTATTAAAGAGATTATTCGGTGTTACATCGCCCCATTGGTGATTATTGTGTACCCATTAAACATAGTGTGATAAAATTGTAAACACATAAATAAATATTTTAACTTTGCAAACCAGTCTGATTCCTGATTCAGTGTGACCGGGGGAGGTTCCAGGAGAGGGTCGTGATATGAGTGGTATATCGTTCAGAATAGATAACTTTTAGACAAAAATAAATAAGGATTTTAGTTGTGCAATACATGCTAGGTGTTGACTTGGTTATAGGCCAGATTGAAATCACTTACAAGTCACAAAACATCCCAAAACCTCCAATAAGGTATTTACTGGGGTGACTATGTGTTTCTGTAATTTTTGCAAACGATTTCCTAATGCCCCCCTACTTGGATCTTCCAGAGAAACTCCCTGTGAGAGGTACAACCTTATATGTCAACTAAACACTTGTAGGCTTTTACAGTAGCTTCAAATAATCAACTACAGAAGATGGATCCCCATTACACAAACCAAATGCGTCAGCAGGTATTTGAAAAATTAAGATACTATAATACCATAATAATCAATTTAACCCCCAAATCTATGATGCCCTTAGTGAGTATCTCTAGCAGAGTTGCTAGAAGAAACTGTCATTTAACTCTATCGTATACGTTACTCCCCTTTACATCTTGCTAAGCTCTTTGATCCCCGGGCACAGAATAGTCCACCTCTTGTATGGCCACTGCAATATTCAGAGACCCATATTAGTATAGGAACAAATGAACACAGTTGTATATTTTTGGTCCCCTCATCTTCTAGTGGCTAAATGGAGGGGAGCCCCATGGAGCTTGTTAATAAAAACGTCAAGTACAGGAACATCCTCCCTTCTGCCCTTGTCTCCCAGAACCAGGTCCTGTCAGAACTAGCTGTTACAAAGCTGCAGTACAATAGGTCCCATCACCTGTCACTCCGTCTACATACTTCTAGATCTCATAATGTCACAAGGTGCAGCTCTGCTCGCTACTGGAAAGAGGTTTGAGCCGCAGCTATCCCGGCTGCCCAATGAAGCAGACCAATAATATCAATGACATTGCACTGCAGATAAAATGCAGACAATATGCCTCTGCATTCCCAGCTCCAGTCGCAAACAAAATTAAGAAGCAATAACAGACAAACATTAATACTGCTGCATGTCCCAATTTATGATTGTTGATTTTAATGTTTTTTTTTTAACCAACTTCTCATCACTGTTTTACATTCCAGTTTCCAAACTCAAAAACATTCTGACATTATAACAGTCCCCCGCCTCCAGTCCTTGGATGGTTTATCACTCAGCACTCGTTCTCTGGCTCGCTGCCCTCTTCATCTAGAATTCCCAATGCCTGCAGCCTCTTTGGGATGTATAGGTGGTGCATGTCTTTAGTCGCATATTGTATGTAAGGGGACCACATTTTATTGAAGGTTTTTACTGTTCCCCACAGTGGTGTGGTCAATTTCTCAACATCTATTGTATCCCAGATTGCCTGGTACCACTGAATGATGGACGGTGGTTCTTTCCGGTTCGATTGTCTTGCTATACATCGTTTCGTAGCTATCACCTGGTTTGCCCACAACGTTCTTGCCTTTCCCCCTACCCTCTGTTGTTGATTGAGCATGATGACAAGCAGTATCTCTACTCCCTCAAACTCCATTGTTACCTCCATTATTTCCAGTACTCTAGACTTTACCTCTTGCCAGAAAATGTTCAGTCGTTGGCAGTCCCACCATATATGCATCATCGTCCCTTTTTCCCTGCAATCCCTCCAACATATCTCTGACCTCATGGGGAACATCTTGTGCAGTCTCTCCGGCGTGTAATGCCTCTGGTGCAGAAGCTTATATTGTAACTTCTGCTGTTGTACTGACGTATAGGAGGTGTTCCAGCTACCCACCACTTTAACCCCAGTCTTTGTCTGTAAACGCTCTCACCCTTATCCTATCCCTTTTTTTCCTCACCGCCTCTCCCCCTTCCTTTTCCCCCTTCAGAAGGATTTTATATATTGCCGCTATCAGCCCTTTATTGTTAGTTAAGGACGTCACCAACTTCTCCCACTCCATGAGTTCCCTTGTGGCCCCTTCCATGATTGCGGTTGTCCCTACCCAGTGCCTCAGCTGTTGGTAGGCAAATCGGTCCTCTTCCATCAGCCCCAGCTCCCTTTTACAGTCCCAAATGCTCGGAATCGCGTCCCTACATATAGGTTGCCTATCACCCTGATTCCTATGTCCATCCACATTTTGAACCTGCTACCCTCTTTCCCCGATAGAAAGTCGGGATTTCCAAATACCGGTGTCAGTGGGGTCAGCCATGGTGACATCCTGAACTTGTTATTCACCTTTTCCCAAATCCTCACTGTATTATTCGTAATCAGGTTCTCCCATAGCCCATTTGGTCTGTCTCCCCTCTTCTCTCCTATCACATTTCACAAATGATCCCCCACCATCCCTTGTTCCATCCTTACTCAGTGCTTCAGGTTCCCTGACCTTCCCCATTCTACCATTGCTCTCAACTGCATTGCTTGATAGTATGTGTAGATATTCGAACACGCCACACCCCCCCGGCTCTTTCCCCTTGAATAGTGTCTTCCGCCCAGTCCTCGGTTTCTTCCACCTCATATGAAGTCCGTAATACACTCCTGAAGTTCTTTTAGCAGTTTTCCTGGTATTGCCAGAGGGAGCGCCTGGAACAGGTAGAGTATTGTAGGGAGTACATTCATCTTGACTACCGCCATCCTCCCAAACCATGATAAATATAAGCCCTTCCACCTGAGTAGGTCTGCTTTGATTTGCCGGAGTAGTGGCTTGTAATTAACTCCCGCAATTCTTTGGATGGATGCAGTTAGGTCAATGCCCAGGTATTCCCATGCGGAATTGGACCCTCGTCGGGTAAAGCCATTTGTATCTTAGTTTCCTCTTGATAGTTCCTCCATCAACGGCTTGAAGGCACGCCTCTTTGCTAATGTTATTTGGGACAAAACCTCATATATCAGTACTTCGTGTCCCCTCACTCTGATCTTGCCCTTCGATCTGGCAGCCCCTGTTAGCTGCGCCTTGTCCTTGTAATTGTGCATCTTGACCAAGATATCTCACGGTCTCGCCCCAGGGTCCATTCTACTGCTCCCACTATGTGCCCTCTCTCTATCTCCATTGTCCGTGCTGCTTCTTCTCCTACTAACTCTTTGAAGATTTCTTTTATGCATGCCTCCAGCTCGGAGTCCTCCGCTCCTTCCCCCAGGTTCTTTATCCAGATGTTGTCCCTTCTAGACCTATTTTCTAGGTCCTCGCACTTCTCCTCCAATGCACGCAACCTCTCCTCCGTGTCCTTCATTTGCTGCCCCTGCTAAGGCTCATTCGCCACCAGTTCTGCCACTTGCTCCTCAACTGCCGCCACCCTTTTTCCCAGGGAGTCAATGTCTCTTCGATTGCCTGCAATGGCCTGAGAGAGCACCTCCCTAATGCTTGCCCCGTCTGCTTTGACCATATATGTGAGATCTCCCTTGAGTTTGGCCAGTGCTGCTAATAGATTTTCTTTGGTGCTGGCCATTGTGTCTGTAGTTAGTTCCACCTGGGTGCCGAATGGGAGTCTTGTTGTATGTGGGTCTTGGTGAGCCCTTCGTGCTCCCATGCACTCATGTTTAGGTTCTTCTTTTTTGGTCCCATCAGCCTCTTTAACTCCCTTTCTTCCATTTGCTTTCTCTACTGACACACCGCTCGCCTTGACCCAGTTCTCTAGACGTATACTTCCCTTATTGGGATCAGGTCCTGTCCCTGTTTGCCCACCTTCTTTATCCACAGAGGTCCCGTTCCTCTGTTGCCGCTTTCCCACCACCCCTGGTCCCAGTTTGTTGCTTGCCAGTGTCCAGTGGTCTAGTTCACAGCCCTCAGAGTCCAATGGGCTTCTTGCGCCTGCCTCAGGGGCCCCTGGGGTCCCCTCCCTGCTTGACCACGGTGACCTTGCTTCAGTTTCTGCTCCGCCTGGGGTTCTTCCCCCCCGAGCTCATGTGCCACCCAGCCGTATGTCCCGCTCTCCTTTTGGCTGAATGGGTAAGGCTCCCAGCCCTCTGCCCCTCCTATCTTGGTGCGCTGTTCTTGCTGTGGGAGCTCCTTCCCCGCAGCACCCTCTCCTCGCACTCTGGGTAGACGCTGGTGCCCCCAAAACCCTTTCCTCCTCCTGTTAGCGCCTTCGGGTCCTTCTTACTTTCCCTCCCAGTCTTTGGCTTCAGCTCCTCCTTGTGCCTCTTATTAACCCTTCCACTGTCTGCTCTCGGCCTGTGAGATCTCCGTTACAGGGCGATCCCCTCCTCTTTAATTTCCGGTTGCCGGCAGTCTCCCTAGGCTCCCCACTGTCTCTCTCCCCCTCCTGGGGCCACTGCTCACCTCTTCAGCGGTCGGGTCCTTCCTTTCACGGCCACCACTCCTCCTACGCACCTCACCGCTCCTTCCTCTCTCCTAGCGTCCTCTGCTGCTCATACCTTCCTCCAGCGGTCCTCCCTCTGCATGCCCACCTCCACTCCAGTCTCTGCCCACTCTCCTAATGTCCTTCGGGCTGCTTTCCCCATAGCTGGGCCCGCCTCCTCCTTCCTTGTACTTCTGCCGGCTTACAGCACTCTCTCGCGTCCCAATGCTCTCTGCACTCCGCCTGTCCCCGACCTCTTCCTGCTATGCGTCGTTTCCTCCTCTCCTTCACATTGGCGTTGGGAAGGACCACTGCAGTCTTTCCTGTGCGGTGCCTGCTCCGTTCCTGCTCTCTTCTACTGCTCTGCTCCTGGGCCTGCCTCTTACTCCCGGCCCGTATTCTCCTACTTCCCCTTGCTGGGTCCTCAGCTGCTGTCTCTGCCAGAGTCCACGCCGTCCCTGGGCCGTTTATGGTGATGCCTCCCTCTCTTGTGGTGTGCGGTTCCACCACTTCAGGGTCCCGGCTACCCTCTCCTTTCTCACTGCTCCCAGGTCTGCGGACCCCCGACGGTGATGGTGTTTCACACTCTCTCGCCTCTGTCTGCCATTTTCTTTACAGGTCTCCTGCTTGCCCGCGCCGTCAGATCTCTTACGATACCTCTCTTATCACTGGTACCTGCTGACTTTCCGCTGCTTTTCATAGGAACATACCCCTCCTGATGTCCAGCCTTAGCTCTCAGAACACTTGGCGCGCTTGATGTTTGCAGGTATATCCATATGCCTGGAAGGAGCTACTGAAATGCACGTCCACTCAGCCCGCCATCTTGGCCACGCCCCGGACTTTAATGTTTTTCATGTTTTTATTGTCTGTATTCTATTTATTTTTTACAGTTGTAGCTATTTTTATGGTAGCATGCTGCAACAAACTATGTATGATTATGATTTAGTGCCCCCTCATCAAAATCTTGTCTTTTAGAACATGAACCAGAGCTACTACCTCACCGATGGCAGTGTAATCCCTGATCATAGCCTGTGTAGTGAATTCAAAAGGCACTGCAGGCTGGAAGACCCATTTCAGAAGACACCTTTGCCCCATTGCTTAGGAGTCAAAGAGATGGATGACCCTTCCTTGCCCTGGTGTTTGATTATATACCCAAAAGCTGTATGCTGTTCAAAGAGGTGTTGATATATGGGGTCAAATTCCATCGAGTAGAAACTTCTTTATTCGGCTGAGCTGGAAAAGGCCGTTTGTGGTTATGAATCTTCTCGAGATCTTCTGGACTTTGATATAAGGGCAGAAATGGGTACATCATTCTTTTTAGAAAGTCCTGTTCTATAAAGTTCTAGCAGAGCACTAAAAAGGGCACACAGTCGGGTTATAGTCTCACTTAAAGTTGAATAAGGACGCTTGAGCCAGGTTAAAAAGGAACATTGATGGTTTCTTCTTGGGACAGTCAGGCTCCGGCACCAGTATGAGGTATAATAAATCAACCGGTCATCCTTTCGAGACACTTTCCCATCCCAAAACGACATAAAATGGAACATCTCACATGCCAGCCAGCCAGGGTCCATGCATGTATTCAATGACATCCCTCATGCCGGCTCCCAAATCAAACACTGCTTCTTCCTTTACATACCTTACAATGAGGGAACAGTTGTAACAAAGGAGCAAGTGCTGTTGTGAATGGTGGAAAATAGAGGAGGAGGCAAGAGGTGAGACCCCAAGTGGGACTCTTTGGAACACTACACAGGGGAGAAGGCAGGGGTTGAAATGAGGTTGCAGGTGGCTGATATAACAGAGGAACATACAGTACGGCTTACTCATGCCCTTCTCTGAAATCACTGCTGGTTTAATAGTAGTGTGGGGCTAAGTGGCAGTTTAGAAAACCACTACTCATCCATGTATTCCTGCAGAGTGGTAGTCATTACATTACATCTCTACAAATCAATCCATCTAACGCCTGTATATCTTCCTTCTCCTTAATTTATTGCAGATTGTCTTACAGGACAGGCGTATGCACAATGGCTCCATAGTGAGGGGTGGGTGTCCAGGATGGTCCCAGGGAGCAGAGATGGTCCTGGAAATGTGGTTTGATCTACAGTTCCATCACACTCCTGGTCAATGGTTAAGTCAATGGCTCCCTATGCCTGAATTCCTCTTCTTTCTCATAGCTAACATACTAACTGTGCAGGTGTGGGCTGCATGGCTGCTGTGTAAATGTGAGTATGTCCAGGGTGGTCCCAGCATACTGAAGTGGTCCTTAAGGGTCGGAAGGTACGGGTTGCAAGCAGCTTCCTCAACAGCATTTCTTTTACCTTTCAAATAATGCAACATCCACCCAGGCCATTCACCCAGGGCTCTATGCATCCATTCAGGGATATCACGCGTACAGGCTCACAAATCCTAACAGGACACAGCTAGTAGTAATTACCATCTGCCACTGCCTATACAATGTTGCTACCATTGACACTCATAACAAAAACAACATTCCATGCTTTTGGTTCTAAGCCATTGCAAAAACTTGGCATGCAATGCTGCCAGGATGATTGCTACTGTGTGCACCTCCTCTGTGGCAAACCTTGAAAGGGACATCAATTCACCAAAACCCAGGGGAAGCAGAAGGGACATCATACATCTAATAACTTTGATTGGTGACTATGGAAGGAACTGTGAACTCCCGGAGAGACTGCTTATCTATCCCTTTCACCATATTCACAAAGACACTATGCCTTGCAGAACCTTCAAAAGAACCACCATCCATGGCCAGACACTGAAAAGAAATACACATCAACGGCTACTAGAAAGACTAAAAGCAACCAAATCTACCAACATCAGAGACAGACCAGCAACGTTTGATGCAAAAGTGCCAAAAATGCACAACTCCATTATTTCTGCATTGGACTGTATTACACCTAAGAAACCGTTCAAAAACGTTGAAAACCAAGCTAAATGGTTCACACCACAATAAACTACTAAAAGGAACATCAAAAGCTGGAGGAAATCTGTAGAAAAAGCAATCCCGGCACTAGCAATTTTCTGGGCCTTCAACAGTTACACCTTTACAGGGCTGAAGTATTCAAATCAAAGACAGCATTGATTCCGCACATCACATGGAAATGAAAATGTATAATATCATCAAGAAACCCAGACAGCTTACCATGCAACCCTGACCCTTGCACAAAAGCCCCACGACCAGATTGCTACACACATCAAACAAAAGCCACTGGACATCCAGAATCACCTCAACAATAAAGGATGCTCACCTTCAGCCACCACCAACAAAACTCCACCACACCTCCCACTACCTTCTTTCTGTCACCATTATGCTTTCTTTCTGCAAAAACTCACACGCTACCTTTGACTCATGCCATCCATCAGGATCTCCTGTGTATCCAGGTCTCCCCATCCTTTAAGTCTCCATGCTTAATGCCCATCATCCTATCCCTCCTCAATGACTCCATCAGCACCTGAAGAGTCCCAGCTAAGTTGCAATCTGTATACATCAGACCTCTGCTTAAAATAACTCAGATCTAACCCATACGAATATATTCTCTAACACCAAATGCCCCTGGTCTGACCATCATGTCATATCCCACACCTTCCTAATGCACCGGCTTCATTATCCAGAAATTCACGCAACATCACAATAGAACAACTTTTTCCTCTGATGCACCCAATCACTGAATACCAAAACAACACTACCAATGACCCTACCGTTATGGAAGAGCTAGACAAACACTCCTAGCTGCCATATACAAAGTAGCACCACTGAGTATGTGCAAAGCTACACCCTAGCCCACCTAAACTCTTGGTACACACCTAACCTCAAAACAATGCGCAGCACCAAGAGAACTGCCGAGACCAATTGGAAGAAATACCCGACTGAACAGAACAAAGAAATCTTTTCTGTGGCTTCCAAAATCTACAAACAGGCTATCCTCCAAACTAATAGTGCCACATAGAATGAGAGAATTGCGAAGGCTAACTCAGGTTCCAAGGCAATCTTCTCCATTCTATGAGAACTTGAATCGCCAGTGTCACGGCAGGACTCGTGTCTTGAAGACACAGCCTGGTGACAAGACATTTAAAAAGCCCTCCTTGATAAAATTGCCCTCCTGCAATTCAAAATCGAACTAAAAAAGAAAGATGTACATAGCACTGTCCCAATCCCAGCAGATGCCTAGCTTCACACTCCAAAAAACTAACACACAATTTGAATTTGTCACAGTCGCTACAACAGAAGTCCTGAAAATGATCACTAGCCTCAAGCCCTATAGATGGCAAGGCGACATCTGCCCAGTCTCTTTCATCAAAGACTGTGCGACTGAACCCTCCCCTTTCATCACAAGCCTAATCAATTCCTCATTCGAAAGTAGCATTGTCCCAAATAAAGTTCAAAGGTGCAGAGGTCCTCCCACTGTTAAAGAAACCCACCGTAGACCCCAACATACAGACAAACTACCGACTTATAACCATTGTGCCCTTCCTCCTTTAAATATTGGACAGAGGAGCTTATCTCTAGATCCAAAACTATTTGGAAACCAACAACCTCCTTGGCCAATGCTAATCCAGCTTCTGTCCCGGACACAGGACTGAATCATCCCTCCTTGACATAAAAATACAAATGGACGAGTTCAAAGATAACAGTAATATAGCTCTCCTTCTCCTGCAACACTTATCAGCAGCTTTTGATCAAGTCAACCATAACATACGATGAAAACACCTCTCCTCAGCGAACCATTTCTCATCCAAAGCCATACACTGGATACAGTCCTTATTAAACAATTGAACTATGAGGGTTTTCTCACACACTTCAGCAGCAGTGCAGGCCCCTGTCACTTGTGGAGTACCAAAAGGCTCTTGCGTCTTCCTGATACTTTACAATATTTTCAATAAACCTCTATTTGATTGTCTTGATGATTTGGGTGTCACCTACATCCACTATGCAGATGAAACCCAAATCCTCATAACAATCTCTGGCTCTTATGACACAGACTCTCAATCACTAACCGAAATATACCAAACCATCCAGGCATAGATGGCCCGACATGGATTGTGCCTAAACGATGAAAAAACAGAATTACTCTTTAAAGGCTCACAAATCCATCTTAACAAACTATGCGACTCCTTCAAGTCCTTCACTATCGACGGCATCACCATCAATGTCTCCAAGGAAGTAAAAACTCTGGGTATTCATCCTGACTCTGCTCTCGCTTTAACTAGACAAATCAACGCCATGGCATCGGCAGCAGCTTACACCTCTAAGCTTATCAATGCCTGTAGACCCTTCCTGTCATACAACAGCTGTATTACGCTGGCTAGAGTCCTTATCTTATCCAGATTAGACTACTGCTATGCTCTCTACGCTGGCACCAACAGCTGCAGTATCAAAAAACTGCAGGTCATTCAAAATAACGCCTTAAGAACAGCCCTGAACATCCTCAAAAATACACTCATCACTATGACGAGATGGACTGTCCACTGGTTGCCGGTTTCAAGATCGAATACTATTCAAAATACTTTCCTTGACGCACAAATGTCTGTCCACCTCAGCCCCAAGTACTTGCCATGAACCAATACAACAGACCCATGCACTCAACTAACTCTCATTTACTCATCATCCCTAGTTTCAAGCTACAGAAAGCTGGGGCAGTACCTTCCGAGTGGTAGTCGTCAAACACTGGAATGCCCTGCCATCCTCATTAGGACCGAAATCCTCCTTTTGGTCTTTCTGCAACAATTTGAAAACTTTGCTCTTCCACACAAGATCTGTTAAAGTAAGTCTCTATCACAGCAACTCAAACTGTATGCATGGCTCTGAACAGAAAACCGTAACCTAATATGCATGATGTATTGTACTCTTCTATGTATATATGTACTTTTGCTCTACTGCCAAATTCTAATATGGTGCACTCTGGGACTTAATTGAAACAGACCACCTCCTAGATGAGGCAAAGCGAATATTTAGACTTTCCAGAAGCCCAGAAATGTCTCTGTGCTCGATTTGAGATACACTTAAAAACAATATGGATGAAAACTATGAGAGTGCACTCATCCTGTTAGACCTCTTAGCTGCTTTTGACACCATCAATCAGTCACAAGATCCTCCGAAAAAGAATGGAAGATATTGGTATTAAAGAAACAGTTCTACAAGCGATCTCCTCTTTCCTGACAGGTAGAACATATACCACTATCTTGGGCCTTGACAATTCCAGGCCTTGCCGAATTACCTGCAGAGAAACCTAAGAATCCACACTGTCACCCTAATTATGCCTGACTGCTACTTTGCAAATATCAGGCACACAGCGCTCGGATGAAGGCTATCTTACATCTCGTAGTTGCTGTTTTGTGAGTACAATAGATACATCATTGTTGTCCTGAGAATTGACTTACACTGACTGGGACTTATGTATATATTGATCAGGTAAATTATGAATGTAATTATAAATACATCTGAGTTGTGATTCATAATTTTTACATCTAGATAACGTTACCAGACCAGACATTTATGCTAAACAAAACGTTCATAGGTAATAGACAACTTTTATGAAACAAAACATATATTATAAATATGTACGTACTTTTATATGTGGAAACAAATGGATGCCTACACAATCTACAATGATTATTAGGCTTGCAATCTTATTACTGACATGACTAAATGTGGCCCTTCTTAAAGAGAGTGAACGTTCTTATTCAGGTTAGGCCTATCCAGAACCTTACCCATTTATTTCTCTTAGCCAGTTTTGCTGAATGTAAGGTTAAACATAGCACGTGAGTACTTCTTAGCCTATCACGGAGGCTTCAACCCCCTCTCCCCTCCAAACCCCCGTAGTTGTTATTGCTTGGCCAAGTTTGAATTTACAAAATTCGTATTACATGTAGGCCCTAACTGTGTCAGCGTAAAGTTGTAAATGCTTAATGTATATAGGCGAGACACATAGCACCTTGTAAATCACTGGCAGGTGCTAGAACTTTTAATTATGAGGGAATAGACTACTTAAAAGTAGTCCATTCCCTTGCTTATAGACTAGGAAGCTGGGGTACTTGCCACACCACCTCCAATGAAGACAGTTTAGTGCCATAAAGCCTTTCCTTCAATATCTTCAGAACTGTGTTTATACAATAGAGCGAGAAAAACGGGCTTACAAAGAAGAATCTGAAGGTTTAACTCTGGCTATATGATCAAGGATAGGCATCCCCTACCGCGTAGACCCAGGGGAGTAACAGAACAAGCAACCAAGGGGAATGGGGTCACGTGGAACAAACCACTAGAAAAATCAAGCGAAGTAAGTAACAATTAATGTAAGAGCCCAATGAGGGGATAGGCCACGTCAAGGATAATATAAAATCAGATTATCTTTATTATTCACATATTAAATCTCATAACACATAGTGCTGAATCCATAATAAAACAGCATTGAAACAGACAATAAATATTGAATATAAACAAGTAAAGTGCATGACAACCGAGTAATCACCCTGCAATGCGGAATAGGAGCAAAGTGCAAACAAACCCCTCCCCGTCAACTGTATGAGGGGTGGAAACAGGAAAGAGACAAAAAGAGAAAGAGAGTAGTGAAAAGAAGGGAAATCCCCTAAGGGGTCTGTAAGGATATTTGGCGTGTTACAGCACAGAGTACAGCACTACTGCACAGGATCAATGTGTAGCATGTTTTTTTTTATGCAGCACCACTGCATGGGTTTGGTGCATTGCTATGATGCAATTGTTTCAAGCTAATGTGTTGCCAGTGTAACATGGACATATAAGTAAGGGCAGGTTATTCAGTCAAAACGATTTTTACACATAAAATGCAAATACATTTTTCACAGTTAAAAGCACACATCTGTACTTTCAAAATGCACACCATTTCTCAGCTGAAATGCCTGTGTTGCAAGAGACACATTTGGTAATTAACAAACTAATCTCACTAACAAGACTAATAATTATAACTCATTAATAAAAGAATGTGTCTTTACTGCAAAAAGAGGCAGACTCTGAAAATCAGTTTTAAACACACATTCACGTTTTTTTTTTTTCTTTGCCTTCCTGTGCTCTGTCCACAGTAACTGCAGGAAGCAAAGACTTTGAATAAGCAGGAAATCAGCTTGTTACAGTTGCAACTGTACAAGAAGAACCATTGTTAAAAGTAGGAGGATAGAACATGATTGATTCTGATTGGAGCACGTCACATCAAGCATCATGTTGGAGGCTGTGACTAGTGCTTTGAGCAGAATCTGGGGGAAGAAAGGGAGAGACATCTTGACACAGCTCGAAGAAGGACAGGGTTGACAGCTGGGGATGCCTGATTCCTCAAGCAGATTCAACTTGGTTGCAGAGACTGGCTTTTCCAGTCAACAAGTCCCAGTTCGAGTGACAGCAGATGCTTGTCCTTGCTGGGTGAACCCCTCCAGAAGGCGAACAGCCAAAGAAGTTACATGCTGAATAAGCCTGGTAATTATCTCGCTGAGGTGTGGGGGCTGAGTGTGTACGAGAATATTCAGTCAGTGTAGGAAAGGAGATTTCTGTGCTTTACTCACGTGTTTAATGTTGCAAATTGAGTTCTTGTCTCCGCCACTCTCTTTTCAGTGTATCACAGATAATGCCGTTACTGTGCTATTTCATTTATTTCTGTAAAGAGTGAGATCGTGTTTAAATGCAACTTTTATAATACACAAAAATATCTGAAAGCAGACGGGTGGTGTGTTTTATATTTACCAATACAGTGCTGATGATGTGGGGAGATGTTTAGACAGTGCAATTGTCATTTTCAAGGTAGCTAAACATAAGATTTGGCTGCAGCCGTGTGCACAATGTAATTCAGTATGAGCAATTATAACTAACTGTGTGTGTTGTAGTCTGCCGGAGGTCTATGAGTCGGCATAAAGGGAGGCCCGGGACATAGTTTACTACCGTATATAAGATAGTGAAAAATACCACATGATAGCTCGCTGCCGTAGATAAGACGGAGAGAAATTGCCCATGGTGGCACACTAAAAATGAAAATGTGGTGTTCCTGAAATGCAAGCCTGAGGTCTCTCTAGTGATTACACGAAAAATCTAAACAAAAATAAGGGGTTCTGGATATTGGGGCCACAAATAAAACAAAGGAATTATGCTCACCAAAATACCACCAATCACGCATACCAACCACGCATACCAACCACGCATGTCTGTGTGCTGAAATAATGCATGTCCACTGTATTATTGTTGTACATGGCCCAATCTGAATACAAGGAGTGATTGTTGCTAAATTATTTTTCGGCGGTAAGAAAATACTGTCAGGCCCCAAATCTCCACAAAAATACCCAACAGGTCCTATTATTATCCCCAGTCTCAAATTACATGCACAGTTCAAGAATCAATTCTAAGTATAGCTGTAATTGTTCAATCAATTTAAAGTAAACATTGAAAAATAAGAAAGTGCTAAGTGCAAAATCACAATAGCTCTCCAGCCTCTTGCTCTGGAGTGGCATTATATATAGAAAAATAGAGTTTAAGAATTAGCAGACAGGCTTGCACTGCAGAAAGGATAGAAAAATGCAACCTACAGCACTTGTCATCTTTTCGACCTAAGCAGTCTAACAGCATAATCTAGGACTGAGAAAGAAATGTCAGGATCCACACAGAGAAAGTTGTCTCTGAGGAGTTAATCTGCACCGCAGTCCAGGGTGACATGGGAACATGCGACACAGGGATTCTGGACTGAAACACTGCACATGTGAGAAGGAGATGCCACTTGAGAGGTGCGCTGATTGATTGACCAGAATTCCTCAGCATGTGCTACACCGGATAGGGATTTTTAACAATACATGCCATAATGGTATGAAGGAACAGTTACAGTGGTCCTGATTTTTGCAAAAGATCGTTTATACATATTTTTTAAAACATTGTCTCTGGATCACCTGAATTCATTCCCTTACCCAACCCGCCATCTATTTTTTGCGAAAAAAAAGTGCAAACTAATCAAAAAGCGTGTTCGGCCCCATTATTTTATCATTCGTTTTTTCCAGGGAATATCAATTAGATTTGATGTGTAGTATGTTTTCGCTATCTATTGAGTCAAGTTGTGTTATTGGCTCAAGGTCAGTCTTTTTTTCCTTCCTACATCTGACTAAAGTCGTTTTAAACCAAACCCTCTAGTGCGCATGCTAGAGTGAGCCTCTGAGACGAGATGGTTCCCTGTGTTTCATACATTAAATAAGTTGGGACTTTCTTATAAATACGCCAGAATAGTCTTTCAGTTATATGCAGTGGTGAAGATTTTGTAATCATTAACGAATTTTTTTTTTAAATACAACATTTCAAAAAGGGAAATTGAGTCGTAACATTCATGTAAATGCGAGATCTGCTGTAATTGTGAATAAAGGAACAATGCAGATGAATTGGGTGGTTCACAACATTGTTATTATCCTCTAAACGGCGTGCCGGAGTCTGGGCATTAGATAAGGTTGTTGTCGTTTAAGAATTTCATGGGGCAGCTCATCATCCCAGTGATGATGGCCCTGTTTGGGGTCCGATGCACACCAGTGCTCGTCTCCGTTTTTGTGACCATCCTTGGCCACATGGCCTGACTAGAGAGGTTAAACCTTCCAACACCACATAACGCCTGCGGGAAACCACTTCCTCATCCCTAAAGCTAGTGCTCCAAGGGGACATCTAACAACAAGAAATACAAAACTCCCAGGGACAGAGGGAGTCACCAATGCAGAGTGAGAGCAGTGGTCAGGCTGGCTAAGACTCATGTGTGTTGCGCACATGTTCCGCTCCTGCCAACTTCATGTAAATTAATTAAATGAACTTCCACAAATGTGGGTGTGCATGTTTTACTTTCCTCTAAATGTACTTAGTCCGTAATAAAGTTTTTTAAATGTGGCTATGAATGTTTTATTTTACACTAAAATTACCTTTGCACGTCGTCAAATTGACAAATGGGACTTAGTTTTTCTGTGCTGCTGTATTTTTGTGATCGACCCACATACACGTGTGTGTGGCGATATTTAGCAACAGCTGGCAGAAGGGTTCATCTGCTAAATGAATGGAGTAAAAGCTTTGCTGTCAGGAGAACCCGGAAAAATTCATCTTTGCTTCTTTAGTCAGGAAATTCATAATATTGCACCAACAGAAAAACATGGGTTACATGTCTTTACATCGAAACATTATATAAAGAATGAACATATATCGAAACCTTTATAATGAAAAATATAACAATTTCTTTTTTTGGGGGGTTCCCCCAAACTCCTGTTTCCCAACCCTAAAAATCCACCCCAACCGTTTCGCTACAAGATTTAACCCTTTACCCCATCCCAAAGTGGATTCTTCGCAACATTTTTCGTTATAAAATATTCTATATATGTTCATTCTTTATAAGATTTTCGAAATAAAGGCTGCCTACAAAGGGTCTTGGACGGCAGAGCAATAAGTCATTGGCCAGCTTCTGAAACATATTTTAATGGCAACAGCAGTATTAATATTCACTATATCCTTTTGGGACTAGAAAAGCTGAAGAAAATGAAGGATTTTACTGTTACAGTAAGAGATGATAACAATCATCGCCCCCTTAAACTTACACTTGCTAATCTTACCTATTTGAAAGCCTCAAAGGGAGAACATATGAACTCAGTTCCAATTAGTTTAGAAGGGTATTTGATTTGTCCATCAAATTCAATACCTTTAGTAAGGAATGCAGGATCTTTGAAATGTATCCCAGCCATTATTAGGCAAAGGCATTAAGGTATAGGTAGAGATTGTATACAAGACCTCTTCCTACGTCAATAAAACTAAAAAAATATGGCTGCCAGAAAAGCCACACATAAAATTAAATGATTTGATGCTGACTGCCAAAACAGGAGTTATTAAGTTCTGTCAATACCAATTGTGCCCTAGATTTCTGTATGTATGAATGAGATTGGCATTGCACAACTGTTTTTATTCTGTATAAATTGTGTCAAAAATCCCACCAATCATACCTCTACTGACATTTGCATTGCAACACATAACTATGAAGTGATTACTAAATAGAAAAACAAATATAGTAAAGAGAGGTGGGTTGAACTCCCTAATGCTATTTATTAGAAGGCTACCTTTATGTTCTGGAAATTGGTGGTGGAAATTGGGGTCCAGATGATGATTCTAGGACGCAGCATCCTAATATCTCCAAACAAATATAGTATACACATTTAGGAGCTATATAAGGTAACAAGGCTATTTTAAACAGTGAATCATTGAATAACTGTAGGTCCCTCTTTCGAGAATTTAAATTATCCATTCATATTTTCATTAGTTGAAGTAAGGACGGCATTGCATGCTCAGAGGAGCAATTAAGCTCCTGGTCCAGGTTGACCATTTCAAATCCAAACCCCTGATATGCGGCCCATTCCACTTTTGTTTGTTTAATGATATTACTGCAGTGGTCTTTACCCCAGATTCTTGGAGGGAGGCCAAAATTATACTCATTTATTAAAAAAAGGTTGTCGGAATGAGCCTGCCAATTTCCGCCCAGTCTTATTATTGGATGCTGCAGGGATGATCTTTGTAAGGGCACTTTTACAACATCTAAAAACATGAATAGAGAACTGTAACCACATTAGTCATCTCCAGTCTGCATTTCAGATTGGGGTCAGTACAATCAATCATGCCTCCAGGTTAAATATTCTGATTCAGACATATGTCATCTTAATTAACCTATATATGGCATTTGTAGTCTTATAGAACGCCTTTGATGAAGTCCCCCACCAAGAAAAATGGAATATATTGATAAGTCCTGACATTCCTTATCTTATTTTCAGCACAGAACAATTTTTATACTCACATCATGAGTCTGTTGTAAGATGGGGCATGGAAGGGGCAACAACTGTCCCTTTCAAGGTGGAGAAAGGCATTCCACAGAGTTGTCTCTTGACACCGACCCTGTTTAGCCTCTATATCAATGGTGCTTTAGAGACTCTTCAGACTGTTTTGACTGCTGCCCCGTTACTAGGCAGTGATAGATATCCTGCCATTGTGTTTGAAGATGTGTTTGCTGCCTTCTGTAAAAATGAGGGTCTGATGATTATATACATCTAAAACCAAATCAATGGTATTCAAGCGAGTCAGGAAGAAATGTATTTAAGTCTATAAATTGGTGATAGCAACATAGATCAAGTAAGTATATTCAACTACTTGGGGATCAGACTCCCAGAAACAGGCAAATGAGCCAAGCAGTTGGAAACGTCTAATATACCACTAAGTAGGTATAGTGAATCCACAATACAGAGACCGCTCCCTCATTAAATTAACATTGGGGAGCACTACACGATGTGTTTATTGAAGAGGGTGGGAAATGTTTGCTCTTATCTAATCATGTAAAAAATCTATTTTGTAACCAAGGTTATGATATTTATTAATATAATCCAGAAAATAATAAACAGCAGGTTGAAAATGACACTATGAAATAGAGACTTTCAAGAGACTATTACCAAGAGCTTGCGTTCACCAACTTTTACTTCAGATTGTGATTGTAAATCATCCTTGGGTAATGAACCAAATCTTGATTATGTAAGACCAAAACCAGCACCTGCGCTTCAAGTTTAGATGTGGCATTCTACCATTGGCTACACTCACTTATCAATGGGGTTTGACCCCTTCAGATTCTTGGCCATTTTGGCTGGGTACACAAGAGATGGTTGCGCACTTCTTGATTTAATGAAGTCAGCATTTGGAATATAACTTTAGCTGTGCTGGCATATAAAAGAATGGAAAAGCACTATTTGTATATGCTGTCTCAAACGATATCTATTAGCTTGGGTTTCCAGGAGAAAATTACTTGATCATGATCTCTAAAAGACCTTATCCGTGTTTAATTTGCTTGATGCAATTATTTAACTTACTTAATTAGTTCTATGGGGCTGCAACTGTGAACCTTCAAAATAGGGCTTAACCCATGTAGAATAATAGAGGAATACAAGTGTTTGTAATGCATTGTATGGATACAATGAAGATTAATGGGTACATATTATTTGTAAATTTGAAACTTTGGAGCAACATTGGGTTATATACATATCCCATACTTGCCATGAAATAGTTAAGAACTAGCACTTTATGGGGTCTTCAATATATATTTAGTTGTCTATTGGATTGACCATCTGGATTTGAAGACATGAAGTGAGTCTTAGGTTTTACTGGCCATATTCTTTGTTATGAAATATTCAACCTGCTGCCATTTTGTCAATATTATGTTTATCCTTTACAAGTTTAATAATACATAATTGTTTTTTAACTGTTTTTAAAACATATATTGTTGAATTATCATGTTGTGTGCATCTTTTATGATGTAGGAAAATTGCTAGTATGTGTACCTTTATGGCAAGCTTCTGTGTGAAAACTCAATGTTCTCACTCCTCCTCCCCCTGGATCCTCTCCTCAGGTGGCCAGGAAAAGATCATCGCTTTTAGACCCTCACCCTGGAGTTGGAGAAGCGAGGGAGGTTTACCTAGGTGGAGGGTCTTTGGTGATTTCGAGAAGGGTACCCACAGGCAAGACATGATATCCCCTGTTTCCTTATGAAAATCATCCTAACCCTCCCCAGCCTTTATGGGCTAATGTGAACTAGCTACCCTTATTTTCCTCATTCCACCTACTATAGTAGTGGGACAAGGAAGAGGCTACTAGGAGTAGTGAATATCAGTAGGTATTTGCATCACTCTAGTACTGAGACAAAGAAGATGACTCTGCAAGAGTACCATTGGGGAAGTCAGGCATGTCCAACAAATAGGCTGCATAAAGGTCAGGCAATTAAATCTACTGACACACACCTGTGGACCTTTAACACTCCTGGCTAGTATAAGAGGTGGGGCTGCACAACATAGGACAGAGCAGGGAACGGAAACGGGCTGGAGAGTAGCATGTCAGAGGAAACAGAAATGGGAGCTGTGTGATTCCGGAGAAGGAGAGAGACACCAAGGCTGAGTGTGGGCCGTGAGAGGGTCTAACTCTTCGGCTGTGCTCTGGTTGCCGACAAACTACAGCAGGAGCTTTGCTCTGCTTGAAGCTCACAGCCGCTGCGGCAAGCGGGAGAGCAAGGGAAACTCTCGGTGGCAGTCGCGAGAGAAGCAAAGCTTGTGGATCGAGGAGGACCGAAAAGAACCAGCAAATTAGTAGAGAGAGGTCACGCACAACCAGTGAGTGCAATGCAGGGAAAACTCCATCCAGGGGACCCCGCTAATGTTCACATGTATCTGAGAATGCTGAATGTACTGAAACAAGTAATCTATGAATGCAGAGTGATCTGAGAGTAATTGGATCTAGTCCTGAGTATCATATAGCACACTTTTGAATACTGAATGAATTGAAAGTGACGATCACCTCCTGGAAATACAATTTAAAGCCAATAAGCAATGATCACTTAAGAATGAGCTGTTAAGTAAACATTGAATGTTGAACTGTATGAAATCTTTGTGGGCAAAGCTATAGTCTGACGAAAGATAAATGGGAAAGTGCCCATTCAAAAACGGCATACGAAATAAGAGAGCAAGTGTGGAAGTTTACGAAAGAGCATGAAAGAAAAGTGGGGGAAGAAATAAAACCTCAACACTGTGAATTTTATGCATGAATACAGTGCGCCAAAGCCAAAGACTGGCAGAAGATATGTGACACATTGTGGCAAAGCCAAGAGGCTAACCAGTAGAAGCCGACTGAGTGTGAACCTGCACATAAAGTCAAGAGGCTGATAAGGAGAAGCTAAGTGAGTGTGAATATTTACATAGGGGCAAACACAGATAAACCTGTGTGGGTGGAAGAGCCTAGGGATCCTGGTTCGTGAAATGTGATGGATGGGCCATGTGGTCTAACAACTGTGCCTAGATTGGGGAATCCTCAATTGTGAAAGCCAAAGACATTGTGAAACAAACCAAGAAGGTCGCACTTTAAGCAAACTGTTAATGCAACCCAGAAGGCGTGTCAAGTTGACTTGGAGTTGTGTTGAACATTCAAAGATTGAAACCCAGCATAAGTTCATACATTGCAGTCTTGGGGAAGGGAACCATGAGACGTGATAAACTTTAATGCTGTCTTGAGGATGGAGCTCTTAAGATCCTTTTATTTTGGAACTGTACTGCCTTGAATTTAGGGAAGGGAACCCTGAGGATTTGTGGAACTTTCTTGAACTTGGGGAAGGGGAGCTGAAAAGGATGCTAGGAGCTGGAAACAGCTCAGAACTTTATTTCATCACCATTTCTGTTATTGTGTATATCCCTGCACATTCTTCAGCTTTAGTTGTAAGGGAAAGGATAGGTTTTGGGCACATACAGTCTTTTAAGGTAAACTTTCTGACTCAGACATTCCTTAGTATCGTTCAGGTAGGAAAATCTCACCTTTGCATAGGGCAGGTTAGGCCTTCAAACGTCTTGACATTTGAGTTAATAAACCATTTTATTTGTGAGCTTGAATCTGTTGTCTGTGTCTTACTTCATGATGCCTTCACACTTACGAAATAAAGTATATTGACTGACTTGTTCAGTAGCATACCACATTTCTTGACAACCAAGGAGATAGGAGTGGAGCCAGAGAACCAGAAAAATAGCTAGTTGAAGAACAGATCTGCATAAAACAAAATATGTATATCAACAGTTAGTTGCCTCCATCGGAGCTTCATATATGCAGTCCAGTGTGTGTACTAGCAACATTTGGGAAGCCTGCAACTTCTTTACACTATTGGCAGTGTTCTGGCAATTTGATATTGATATTGATATTTTATTTCTATCGTGCTCATACACAAGTGTTTCAGAGTGCAAAATATATATTTGTGGATATATGTGGTCAACAACACAAGACAGCATTATATCAATGAAGGGTTTAGGGTTTGGGACAAGAAACACTTCGTGTTACCATGCACCACGAAAAACGCACTCTGCAATGAACCAGGGAGTCTGTAATGTAACATCTTCAGAAACCTGACTAAGGAACGACTGGGAGTAAATATGGTGCTCTTGGACGCCATGTAGCCCAGAATGTACCCCAGTATGGATTGCTGGTCTGCATGCCCTACTGGTAGGCTGTCACGATTTGCTGCTCAGAAATTGATCGGGTAACAACACAGATCTAAAGTCCCTCGGTGCCATCTTCCCATGCAGAATTTCTATGGCCTTCCGCTCCCTTACTAAAGATCAACATCACAGCAATCAAGATGGACAAGTGTCTGAGCCAAGCTAATGGCCTCCAGAAGTCTCCAAAGTGCAGAGTGGAATGATGTCCTGGCCATCTCGATTTCCCCATGTTTACTGGTTGGCAAGGTCACTTCCAAATCTTAATTTTAGGTGTATTTTCCTGTATTTTTGCTGTTTGTCATGTGTTCACAAGTGCCCAAAAAGCTTTCTCCACTGAACATAGTATTTCCACATGCTTATGTGCTTATCATAAATTCATGTTTCCTCGTAGCCACAATAACTGATTTCCCACGTCGGTCTCTTCACTGACTGTGGCATGCATACAGTGAATCTGCATGCAGTCTTACCTCCGCAGAAGAATGTGCAGAAGCCATGTGTGAGAAATTCACTCATCCGCCTGGTGGGTGTGGGCTCACCTGAGATTTTTTGACATTTTTCATTAAATGGATTGATGGTGGACCGACCTCAGAAAAAGGTTTGGGGCTAATCCAAACGCATTTTCCTAAGTTCACACCATGATAAAAGCATACACCCATGTTCTCCGGACTGGACACCACCTAAAGCAACTGCCCTCTACTGTCATATTTAGTTGGAATGTGACAGCTGAGGAAGACATGATGTCATCCTGAGGAAAGGGGAGGACCAACCTTCACCCTGCCATGGTCAGTCTAATTGACTGACAAAGGCTCCCTGGAACCACCTTGCTCTATTGTTTGGACCTGCAGCTGGTAACAGCGATTATCATACCAACATGCCATACTTCAAACAGGCCCGCTTGGGGCCTGTCTGCAGAGGATAACAGAGAAGACAGGAGACCAGACAACCTTTCATGTACCTGTGTCAACCTGAAGCCAGCTCCCGCCTCTCATTATCCATAGCAGTCTACTGTCATGTCTGAGTATTTTGTTACAGTAGGTCACTCCGCTACTGGAACCTCATTCGAAAGGTACAAGAATGTAGTTTTGCAGGAGCCAGAGAGTCTGGTCTTTCAGCAGCTTCAAGGGAGACCTTCTGCTTTAACAGGAACCATACAGGGAGGACCATTAACCAGAGAGACTCTTTAAACACAACAGACAGGAAGATGGGTGGGGCTTAGTGGCACACGGGAGTGAGTCCAGAGCTCTTTCTGTTGAGAGAAGGGTTCCGCTATTTAAGTTCTGGGGCACATCTTGTTCCTTTTTTCACCCTTTTACCCTTTCTGATGCAAAGCACTCTGGTTATGATCTCACGCATAGCAGAGATTGCCTAGCTATACCAATCACTGTGGCCCGCTTGGCTATAAAAGAGGGCTGACCTCTTCTTTTAGTAGATCATCTGAAGACTTCACAAGAAGTAAGAAAGAAGGACTCAACCTTGGACCCAGGTTAAAGGTGCAGTCTGCCTTACATCTTTCACCAGTGAAGGAAGGCCAGGATATCCAAAGAGGGAAGCAAGATCCCTCCCCTAAACATCTCCTACTGAACAGAAGGAGAAAATACCTCAGACCTTCTGCTGCTCATGAACAAGTACCCAGCCAGCACACAGCGTGCCCTGCTAGGCTCTGCAGCAAGCTCCCTGGACAGGGAGTGACAGAAGGTTCCTGAACCTTAAACCAAGGACAAGGCAGCTGCCTGCAACACATGCCTCTGCTTTGGGCCTTCCAGTTTAAAGGATGGCACGTGCCCATTGAAGAAGCTGGGAGAAGTGCATCAACCAGCATCTACCGCTGTCCACCTTAAAGGACATTTTCGAGCTAGTCGAGTTCCTCGTTGTCAAGCCACAGGCGCTGAAAGAAGGCGGAGACATCACGACCAGTCCTTCAGAACCACCGATCAGCACTGAGACAACGATTCCGAACCCGAGCCGCTGTGTAGGCCAGCCTGCAGTTGTTCATCCAGCTGTGTTCGCCGAACCATCTTGCCGCCTGATACCAAAAGCTTTCTCTCATCTCAAACTCTGTCACAGAAGCCTGCAAAGCGCCCTGAAGCTGACTTGACCCTGTCGAGCACCAAGAACACCTACAGCAAAAGGTACATAATGGTTCTGTCACCCTGGTCCTTTCCAGAAGGCTCCTAGTGACATTTTACGACCCATTGCTCCCTTTGTGCTAAAACTAAGTATCCTTTAACTATTGCGATGGATTACTTTACCGACTACCATCCTGTTAGTATCCAGAGTGTATCCCTTTTCCTTCTTTGAACCGTCTGTCCTCTGCATTCCTTCACAGGGTGGGTTGCATTTTGTCGTGTCCTAGAACTGTCTGTTGTGATAATAATAAAGTAGATACTTGTATGCAGCCTTGACTGGACACACTTTTTATCATTGGGTAATAATTGTATTTTCGCTGTGTTGCAACTAACCAACAAACAAGACCATGCAAAGATAAGCCTGCCATTCTGTCCATGTTACCAAAATTGGACAAGGAGGCTTATAATTTGCTTGTATTTTAATCTGTTCAGATCCGTTCTGGTGTACTAGAGTTGTGGGGCTGACTGATGGTTTAGAAACTGATATTTATCCCTGGATCACTGGTGCCCCGGAAGTTAATTGGTTACACCATGAATTTCAGGGCAAATGCACATTTATTCTGGTAGGAAGGTGTTCAGTGTTTTTCCCACTTTTCTTAATCCATCCATAGCTGCAGCCTTTTGGACAGGCAGGCTAACTAAATGCCCTGCTTTTATTAGTCTAAGGGGTACACTTTTATTTTCGGAATATGCATTTTTCTTTCTGTGTGGTTGAAGTTCTTATATGAATGGATAATTTATTTTTTTATCTAAAGACACTCTTTAAAGTGTTATATTGTGGCTATGTGAATAACATTGTGCTCTTATTTTTTGGCAGGTGAAGTTTAGCTGCAAGTGTGGCTATTATTTAAATCTATGCTTCGCAGTTTGTGAAACGCTATTATTGTGTAGGGGTCGGGCACCGTGTAGCTTGCAGTTCAAAACTGCAAGAAACGGGAGGGACTCTGCACACCTACGGCCACTTGTGCAACTTTTGTGGCAAACTATCAAAAGCTGAAGTGTCTCCCTCCACTGTCCGTGTGCAAACGCGGCTTCTCATCTTCGATTGACTTTAGTGTCTCGTGTGCAGGGCCAAGAAGATGTCAATATCCACCAGAGATGCTGGGGATGGCGAGCTGCAAATAACCAATGAGATCTTAGGTATGTAGTGCAACTTCACTCCAAGAGCACCAATCAGAATTTGGAGAATTATTTCCCGTGCAATCGCCCCTGTGGGCTACTCTTGTTTCGCTTAACGTAGCTCTGTCTTCTGATCAAGCACAGAGACCTATCATCTTCATAGGCCTTTCGTATGCAGCGAGATAACGCTATTGAAGTATTGGCATCATCAGTATTTCTTTTACTTCCTCATTCTCCGTTGTCGTGTTGTGATCCTTTCCCACAAGGTTTCACAGAAAACATGAGTAAATCAGAACCAATAAAAATCAGAACAGGCGGGGAGCTGAATTTAATGAATGGACCGTCAGTGAGAAGGACTGTATCTGTACGCGCCAGCACCCCACGCTTCTGCACTCACATACTCTAATTGGACTCAACAAGGTATTGCAAGCCTACAGTCATCTGGAGATTCGCCCTTTCCACTGCTGGCAGTCATTATGGGAGCCTTGCAGAGAAGCTTTTCCAATAACCCTGGTAAGCAACTGACCACTGTATAAAGGGCTCAGTGGATGGTTCGATGCGGACTGTGAAGGGAAACACAGCCATTGTCAAAGCAAATAGATTTTACGTTTACTGCTGGTGTTTGCATTTTGCATTCATAGCCAACAGGGTGTAAGGAGGAGAGTGCAAAGTTTCAAGGGGGAATGCGAGAAGAGATGCAGGTGTGCAAGAGAATGCGGAAGTGAATAGAGCAAGGGAGGAAGCCCTTGAGAGAAGGTGCCTTTGATGATGAGCAAGAGGAAAGATGAGTAAGAAAGGCTGCGAGGGTAAGGAATAAAGCAAGGGTGTGAGCAGAAGGTTGGGAAGGCGTACGGTGGGTGGGATTGATATTTAATGTTATTATTTTATAGTGTATTTATAAAGCACATGTACAACATATGGTGTTTCAAGGAGTAGGAAGAGAATGGTAGGGTGGGGGAATAAAGGAGGAATGGGTACGGTGGCTGGGGTAGAGTGATAGTGGCTAGGGTGGGAGGAATAGAGAGATGGAGTAAGATGTCAGATGGGGGTAGAGCGAGTGGGGAGGGTTGGTGTAAGGAGGGTGGAGCGGGTTGGTGGATTAGAGTGTGGGTGTTAGGTGGGTGGGGGTAGAGAGTGGAGGTTGGGTGGGTGATTTATGCGTGTAGAGAGATGGGTTTAGGTAGGTGGATATGGGTAGAGAGTGGGGGCTGGGTTGGTGAGTTATGGTAGAGAGAGTAGGCTGTGGTCAGTGAGGGTAGAGAGAGAAGGGTGGGGAGGGTGGGAATTAGTCAGAGTGAGGTCGGTGGGGGTAGAGAGAGTGGTGGTGGGGTATTCGAGCGGGGTAGGGAGTATTGTTGTAAGGTGGGTGGGCAGGGTAGAGAGAGTGGTGATGGGGTTGTTGGGGGTAGAGAGAGTGTTTGTGGGGTAGGTATGAGGGCTAGAGAGAGTGGTGGAGGGGTGGGCGGGGATAGAGAGGGTGGTGTTGAGGTTTGTTGTTTGCAAAGAGAGCAGTGGTGGGTTGTTGGGGTAGAGAGAGTAGTGGTGGGGTAGGTGTGGGATAGAGAGAGTGGTGGTCAGGTGGGTGGGGGTGGAGAGTGTTGGTGGTATGGGTGGGCTTGGTACAGTGGTGGTTGGGTTGATGGGTGGGTGTTGTAGAGAGAGATGGTGGGGTCGATGGGTGGTGGTAGAGAGAGTGGTGGGGTCGATGGGTGGTGGTAGAGAGAGTGGTGGTGGGGCAGGGTTGAGTGTGGGTATAGCTAGTGGTGGTGGGGTGGATTGGTGGGGGTGGAGAGAGATGTGGTGAGGTGAGTGGGTGGTGGTAGAGAGAGTCAGGGTGGGTTGCCGTCAAGAGAATGCATGTTGGTGGGGTTAGAGTGGGTGGGGCGGGGGTAGAATGAGCGGGTATGAGATGAGTGGGGGACGAGAGAGTGCCATTGGGGTGGGTGTGGGTGGGGTGGGTGTGTGAGGGTGTCAGAGTGGTGCTGGGTCAGGATTGTCTAGAACCATGTTTTATCTTACTGTATGTTTCACAGAGGAGCATCCTTCCATTTGCATACCAGTGCAGTGCCTAGTAGGGCTGGGAAGAATTGTTAAATTCCATTCCGCCAGTAGCACAAGCAAAATCTTTACGATTTCGATCCATTTCACCCCAATCTGCCATTCCCCCACCCCCGCTTATCGACATAGAGCCGTGTGAGGTTTCTCGTGCTGCTAAGAGAACCTAGCATGGATCAAAAAGAGCGGCACAGAGATTCTTGTGCTACTGCAAGACCCTATTACGAATCGCACAAAAAGCTGTGTGTAGTTTCTCATGCCGCTGCGTAAGCATAGCACAAATCGAAAAGATCGGCACAAAGTTTTGTGTGCTGCAGCACAAACCTACCACAAATCTGTGCATAGTTTCTCGTTCCGTTTTGCGAGTATAGCACGGTTTGAAAAAAACATGCAAAGTTTCTCATGTTGCAAGGCTAATCTAGTACAGCTCAAAAAGAAAGCAGCACAAAATTCTCTGATGTCGCTGCATGAAACTATCACAGATTGGGGAAAACAGCTCAAAGTTTCTCGTTCCATTGCACGAAACTACAACCGATCGAAAAAGACCTGCACAAAGTGTCTCGTGTTGCTGCATGAAACTATTATGGATCGAAAAAAGGGATTCAGCCAAAATGAACAAAATCCAATTTACCTAACCCACCAAAAGACCTAATATAAATACCACAAACATTTTGAACTTCCAAAAGTTCAAACTTTTTGTGGTATGTATGTTAGGTCTTTTGGTTGGTTAGGTAAAAAAAAAGAAAAACAAAGGCTGCAGGGGCTGCAGGAGTTTCTCCGTAACACCCCGCTCACTAAGCTATACAGTGTAGTGAGCGGGGGTTGCAGGGAACACCCCTGCAGCTGACCCGTTCAAAAGGAAAAAAAAAGGACCCTGCAGCGATCACGGAAGTGAAAGGGAACCAGTGTTGCATTGACACAGCGCATTGCGATGAAAGCTAAGTGGGGGGCAGGGGGTATGTTGGGGGTGGGCGAGGGTGGAGGTGTGGGCAGGGGAAAGTATTGGCATGGATTTGGGGTTGTTTTACCATGGATGTCTGCATAAGAAATATACGAACATATATGTATAACGTACATTTCTCATGTGGTCATTTCCGTTACGGACATTTCACATGTCACAAATCTAGTATGGCTCGAAAAAATCACTGCACAAAGTTTCTCGTGCTGCTACACAAACCCATCACAAATTGAAAAAAAAACATGTATAGTTTCTCATCTCTCTGCACGACACTAGCACAGTTGGGAAAAACCCACACAAAGGGGCTGATTCATGGAATTTGTGCGCTGAAAAACGGGGATTTGTGTGCCATTCTGCCCGCAAATCCCCATTTGTTAAACAGGGATTTGCAGGCAGAATTGGCGCACAAATCCCCGATTTTCAGCGCACACTTTCCATGAATCACCACCAAAGTGTTTCGTGTCACTGCACTTAACTAGCAGGGATGGAAAAAAAAGACACATGCAAAGTTTCTCAACACGAAAACAACATGGGAAAGAAAAACTTCACTCCACATGAAACCGCACAAAACCGGGAAAAATTTCACTCGCAATGGAAGCATAATATTTATTTTGCGGAACGGGCAGATGCGGATTCCAGTACACTTTTTGCTTTGTGGGTGGAAATGTCACTCACCCCTTGTCCCTGCCAAAAAGTCCAGCACGGAAATGCTAGGCCGTTCTACTCTGAACAAGAGTACCTACAGCAACCTCAGACACAGGTTTCTGACTTCTTGGGCATCACCGGTTAAGCGACGCTGTGCCACTCTAAGCACAGTGAGCAAGGGTTCCACATCCATAGATGTAGGCTGAAATCCACATACACACATCCCGTTATATTTGCCAGAATCCTCAAGCCCACAATATTTTTCCACTGACAAAGCAAAAAGGCTCAGAATCCTATTGATTGAAATCTTCACTTTAATCAATAAATCAATGGGCATGCTTAAAAAATATCCCTTTTCTAGGGTTGAATAACGAGATTCAACTCATACAGGTGCTAATTCTTAGTAAACTGGGCTTCAATAATGGCCTATACAGTAGGACTTCCAAATGACCTTATCATATAGCTAGCTATAACTGTTTTAAACAGAGTGGGCAGCCTCAAAGAAATACAACCACATCTGGGGAGTGCTAAAATACCTAAAATGTCAACCAGTTGATCAAAGTATACACAGAATCTACTGGTTTAAGACGTCGAGCTACCTACCAAAATGGCTACAACATTACCAGCCCGTAGATCATCTTCAGCAAAAAAATCAACAAGTTATCAAGACGGAAAAAAGCAAACAATGCAGTGAGATTTCTAGCATCACAAGGACCTTCCTTCTGGAAACAAATCCCCCTGGAACTGCACAAGCAAAATCATTTTGCGACATTTAAACGAGTTGAGAAAAAGTCTTATCTAAATGACTTTTTACCATGAGTAAAAAGTAACTCTTATGAAACTGTTAAAATCAATTACATTTAAAGTAATATGATAAGCATTTGAAAAAAATTAGTCCTACTAACCACTATGAATTGTTTTGTGTTTCCTTTTCTATTTCCCAATGTTCCTTATCCCAAACAGGACTGCGAGACTTGTCCTTGGCCTCAAGCCCAGGGATAGGCAGAAGTGATAGGGAGGATGGCCAGATAGAAGGCATACAGCGTAATGGAAGGGGAGTTGGCCAGGGGAGGGGATGCGAGAAGTGAGTTAAGGGGGAGCTTACACCTTCAAAACAAAAGGCTGCCAGAAGGGAGACCCTCCCTCCAGGCTGAAGTAACAGTGTGGGCAGGAGCCCTTTAGAGAAAAAGCACAGAAAGTGCATTAAAGACGCAGTATAAAAGCAGCACCAAACAATCTGCCAAAATACCACCAAACTCAATTACTGTTACTGCCACTTGGACACGTGGAGTTACCACGGGATTACAAGTGGTGGTAATCCCAATTTCTGGAGTCCATAGGACCCACTGGTGATTTTAAGTGGATTTGCTACTGACAGAATTTCTGTGCAGCCAATCCCCCCAGTTTTAGAGGTAAAGTGGAGGATTTACTTCCAGCACCAAGCTGGTGGTGAATCAGCTACTTTTCCTCTGAAAATCTCTGGATTTACCAGGCAGTAATTCCACCAGCGATAAATCCGCCAAAAATTATTAATTTGGCGGTCCTAGAAAAGTGGCAGCAATGGAATTACCACAAAAAAACCCCAAGAGGGAAAAAAAAAGTTCACATGGAAGGGTACTATATTAATTTAAGTACCCAATAATGGAAATAGAGGCGAAGAAGTAAAGGGAGCCCAATCATGATAAATTCACATTTTCTATTTTAGTTTATTACCATTATAAAATTGCATAGTATACAAACATCAAAACAACAATAAAATAGATGAATTAGTTTTAATATAAACTACTTGTCAAATCTAATGCCTTAAAACATTCAATCGCAATTTGATTACCACAATTCATAGTCTCGTATTACTCAAAGTAAAGCATCACTGTCTCATTTTCAAATTTCATTCGAATAGTGGAGATGCTGTAGAAAAAATGAATGGTTGACAATAGAAAAAAGCGCCAAATGCAGCCAAGTGCTAAGTGCCAAATTGTTAACAATGGAATAAAGTGCTAAATGCAAAAAAGTGCTAGGTGCAATGGAATTACAACCACTTTTGTACCACAGTGCCAAACTCGGAGTGAGGCCTATTGACTGTGTGAGGAATCTGTGTAAACCATATTAAATAAACCAAAAATAACCAAACACATAAATACAATGTATTGAGGTGGAAGCTCAAGCAATGGTGAGTGATGTATTTTTAAAGTGGTGGGGAATACATGTTTTCAATGAACTATCTTCAGTGAGCAAGACCAAATTTCAGGGGTTAAGTGGGATTCTCCTCTCACGAATTTTCTTAATCTAAGGAGTCAAAATGGTGCCTTATACATTTCACTTTTCAGGACAAAATCCTTCAAATTCGATTGGCTTTACAATTGCTTCTGTAAGGTATATGAAATAATCCAGAAGATGCTAGGTCATTAACAGATTGCAATGCCATTTTGCAACACGTTTCTGACGCTAGATGAGTCCAAAAGACCCAATAGGCTTGTCTCAAGAATATATATATAAACTCGGTGCCCCTCCTTGCATGCTGGCTGTTCTAAAAAAAAATGATGATGCAGGTCTCGACACTAAATGCCAGTCCTGCCATTCTTTACTTCTGGTTATGCCCAGATACATTTTGAGGCTTGTCTCAACAATATATGACAGCATGCCAGCACTAAAAGCATATTTCTATGTTGTTTGAGCATGAAGACATTTAGGAGTCTTTCCTCAGTGGAATATTGTATGCGAGCATTGCCACTGTTATTAGATCAAATGGCTTGTTTTAGCAATACATGGCAGAGTTGCACGCACTAGATGGCACTGCAATGAAGAATGCTCTTTTCTCAATTTCACTGACAGGATTTAGTGTTCTGCACTGGAAACAGTGAGGTGGTAGGAACCACGCTGCACCAGGTAAGTGGAAAATACATGTACGCTTATTGAATTACAGGTTATAGAAAAGAATGGTAAAGAGGAGAGCAAGGTAGGCAGGAAAATAATGGGCAGTGGGAATATTGTGCATAGTACCTCTCTTTAGTAGCAACCATAGGGAATGGCTCTTGCTCCCTTTGGTGACTAGTCGTGCCTTAGGAAAGACATGTATGGAATCAGTCAGACACAGTGCCATGATAAAGCATACGAAAACTCCAAGACACACTGCTCGAAAGCCTTCTCCATGTTCAATGCAATCACAGCCTGTGGTGGACAAAAAGCAGAGGACAAGGTAATGATGTCACAAAACAGTGTGGTATCGACCCTATTTGATCTCTAGTCATATGGCTGGAAACACTTTCTCCATTCTTAACCATGATCCTTGCAAATGCTTTGCAATCACAATGGATTAGGGAAATGTCAGTAGTATTAGGAGCAGTATTAGTATTAAAAGATATTTAATTAGCTCAACATTTGCCAAATGTATTCAGTTTCAAAGTGCTGAAAAACTTGTTTAAATATCATTATAAAATTATATAATGAAGGATTTTAGTTGTTTTTGTTTAAATAATCCTAACATGATGTACTGGTCCTCCCATGGTTGCTAGGGTGCTTTTGTGCTTTCTGCTGTATAGGCTCCCCATAAAGAAAAACACAGGATGCATCACCCAGGTCATGGGCAAGAAACCCATCTGTAAATAAATCTACAGTGTGTGTACAGTAATCATCACTTTCTGGGTTCTGCAACCTTTGGCTATCCATATATTTTGGACTACAAGTCCCATCATCCTTAGCAAACAGAGGCAAAGGCGAGGGAATATGAAATTTGTAGTAGAGAGCATCTGCCGAGCCAAATGTTGCAGACACCCGGGGACACTCAGGGGATCCGCATTGGCTCTCCATCTTGATGTTTGTTGTGTTGCGCTTCATTCATGGGATGTTGAATGAGATGTGAATGGGAGTATTCTAGAATGAAGAATACGCAACGAACCACAGATATTCCTGGAAGACAAAGTGTATACTACTAACTTTAGCTTCATTGCCACAAAATTTAGCAGAGACTTTATGGTCCTAACCATTACCAATGCCCAATGCATAAGCATGGAATTACAGAAATCTTTAGAGGCAGAAGAATCCAAATTAAAAACAAACACCTTACTCACCAATATACAAGAACAAATTACTGATATAAAGAAACAATTTGAACTATTTATGGCCAATACACTTACCAAAAAGACGAACAAGCTCAATAAAGATATTAAAGATTTCAAAACCGAAATTATTTATCCATACGCTGCCGAAGGTTACATTGATTCCCTTAAGAAACAAGGAGGTACATCCCAACCCACACCAGGAGGCAGACGAAGAAGAGTAACCTTCTCAGGATCAAGTAGCTCAGGTTCATCCGGGGCCAGTTCAAATTATAACTTTCTGCCCTACCAACCTTATCAGTTTGGACAGCAGCCATTCCAGGGCTCCCCACCTCCACCATTCCTTTTTTTAGGCAGAGGAGGACAAGGAGGGGATGGGGGCATTTTGGAATATACCATACCCGGGACAACAGAGATGCCCCAGACAATGGAGGCGCTAGAGTCTATACCTGCTACTCATCAATTGCCTATTTTCAATTTGGCTAACTTTAATATTTCATCATGCCAAATCTCGCTTTTGGCTAAAGGACTCTCATTTGTGCCCACCAGTGACACTGACTGGTATGAGACGGAGATGGAGATACGCCGATTTTTTCAAAACCTAAGACTCGAAGTGTTTTTTCAAGATCACAATGAAGAAGAAACCGATCCAGATACAGGGTTACATCCACCGTCATCCTTCACACCTACGGATGACCAGGTACCTGATGACTTACTCACCTTTGAGAGATGTGTTCTCAGAGATATCAGACAAATGAAGAAAAATAAGTGCAAATTACAACACAATTTAACTAAAGGTGAAAAGCAATCCCTAAAAGACCTATATAATAACTGAGACCTGGTGATCAAACCGGCCGACAAAGGGGGCAGCATCATCTTAATGACGAGTGATCAATATGCCCATATGATCATGTCCTTACTTGATGACGGTGTCAGCTATCGGGCCCTCAAGAAGGACGCAACCAAAGTGATGAAAACAGAAATCTCTGAAATGGTCACCTATGCCCAGGAAAGGAACTGGATAACGGAAAAGGAAGCTGCTTTTTTGACAACATCACAAAACTGGACACCTTGCTTGTATGCTCTCCCAAAGATTCATAAATATACACCGGACCCACCAGGGAGACCAATTGTTTCTGGATGTGGTTCAATCTTAGAACCCATAGGTCGATTCATTGATTATTTTCTCAAACCTTTAAGCATCAAAACTAAGTCATATCTCAGGGAAACAATGCACACCATTCAGCTATTTGAGAACCTACCTTTTGATTGCAAACAGCAACACTTAGTAGCTATGGATATTAAGTCACTATATACATCAAACCCGCAGGATGCAGCAATAGATTGTATATACGAGCACCTGACTCGCGAATATGCCCAGCCCGGATCATACCGGGTGCCACCAGAATTCATAATTGAATTAGCTACCTTTACCTCATGCACATTTTTTTTTACATTCAATAACCAGTTCTATTTGCAAGTCAAGGGTACAGCAATGGGAGTAATATTCGCACCCAGCCTAGCCATTCTATTTATGGCCACATTTGAGGATCAATTTGTATACAATCAAACCAACCAGTGGAGTTTTTAATCCTCCAATGGCATTGTTACATTGACAATATTATTTTCATTTGGGCAGAGGATGAGGCATCCCTTAAACACTTTTTGGATTGGCTCAATACATGTAACGATAACATTCAATTTACAATGGAATACAGCCAGACACAGATACACTTTCTGGACCTTGAAATTCTATGTCTAGAACACAAACTAACATGTAATCTATTCAGGAAAACCACGGATCGAAATACTCTGCTGCACTACCAGAGTGACCACCCTCAGCAAATCAAACAGAACCTTCAATAGGGCCAACTTCTGAGAATTAGAAGAAACTGTACCTCCTTGGAAGATTTTTACGAAAACACCAATGCATTGGGTACACGGTTACGGGCACGTGGTTACCCAAAAAGACTGGTAACCAATGCAACCAAAAGGGCGAGATTAACCAATAGGGATTCACTTTTGACACCCCGGAAGGACTACGGCCAGCATAAAGAAGAAAGATTGACCTGTGTCATTACACATGGTCCTAATACTTTCAATCTTAAAAAAGTGATTCACAAATACTGGCCCATAGTCAGATTACAACTCACAGACGAACCCACACATAGGTTCGCTTTCAAGAGAGCGAGGAACGTCAAGGAACATTTGGTTCACTCTTCATTCACTCGTGATCCACCGTGCACGGGGCTTTGGAGCCTACGTAATGTAACCGGGCACTACCCATGTGGCTCCTGCTCGGTGTGCACATTCACGAAGAAAATACAGACATTTACAATTGGTGACAAACAATGGTCTCTCAAAAACCAGTCTAACTGTAAAAGTAGTCAAGTTGAATACTGCATTGAGTGCCCATGTGGCCTCCTCTACGTGCGCCAAACAATGCGCAATGTGGGTACATGGATTTCAGAGAACCATCCAGGATCCGTTGCAAAAACATCACTTCACCCCTAGTTGCACACTTTTTGACTAATCACCACACACCAGACGACATCCTCTGGTGGGTCTTCGAAAAAATCCAAACAGGCCAAAATATACAGAATAGACTCCTTAACTTGGAAAAGAGGTGGATCTATAGACTGGACTCTTTGGAAAATGGATTGAATGAACAAACTCCCTCCTAACAAAGACAAATGAATATCTCGTTTAATTTGGATTATCCCAGACATTCCGTTACACACCCCTATGATTTATGGACTAGACACATATGCTCCCGCTGGAGCATTCACCAAATAGAATAACCTCCACAATGGTGATCACATGCATATGTCCCCCCTCCCATTGTATTAGTTTTTTACCTTTGGGCACACATAGGGACGATAACCTTTTAACACTTCATCTCTTCACTCATCGATTTGAATAGTGTCAGGGGCATTTTTGCCCCTGCATTTAGGAGTACCCACCTCCTCCTACACACCAAACAGCAGTAAGAGACACATTTTTTAGCATGGGCCAAGCCAGGGACTCCATCAATTCCCGATCATCCATTCGCGTCTCTATGAACAAATGCCGCTCATGAATGGGTATTAAGACAGGATTTATTTTCCCATCTGCACTCACGGCGCAGCACTTCATTTTCACTTTTTCCTCTGTTTCGTTTTAAGCCATCATGCTGGACGGTGGCACTGAGAGGGCCTGCATTACTTCATGTGTGGCCGCTCACCAACTTATGAAGTTATGCACCCCCGAGGAGCACACATCATTTAAATCAACCATGAGGTGTATAACACCCTTATGAAGCTGGATCGCTTACATTCTGCTAACTTCGAGCTACATTGCCTCAGCAAAATCTGGAGCCACATCACTCGTCCATCTTGACTACTCTCCCTATCTTCGGAGATATGCCACAATGAAACCTTCCCTCCACGCACCTCGCATTTGATGACGTGCACCAATCACACATCATGACACATTCCCGGCCCCCGTGCGCGATGTAGTTACCATAGTTACAGGTATAGCCTTTCCGCATTTCTGCACCAGACCTTCGAGCTGCTACACTCGGAACCCGGCGCTGCGGAGTTCCTACAATTCTGTCTGCCCAAAACAACAAGGAACTTTGCTCTCCTCATATTTAATCAGGTACGTGCTCTCATTTACGGCGTTGACCCACACAACCCATTACAGAGCCCCCACCTCTTCGGCTCCACCAGAGGTCTCTCACTGGCCTACATACATGCATTCACACACCAGTTTCAGAGAGCCACGTTGGGTTTAATTGACCCTCCGCCTGTCTTCCTTTTTTCTCCCTTTTTTTCTGATTCAGATACACCACGCTGTAATTTACAAGCACGAGGTCGATGCTGGTTTGGAGGACGAATAAACAGGTCGGACACCTCACCCACGTGCCTGATTCATGGTGCAGGACAAAAACTGGTGTCTAGTCTCCATAGTACACCAGACAGCACACCGCTGACACAATACAGGTATCCTTTTTTCTACTCTTTTCTCAAATATGCTCAAACCACCCCTTGATTATCCTCACTTCATGATATGATAAATGATCGTAATGCATTTGTCTGCACATCTCTTTCAGGTGTACTACACCTGATGTTTCATGTGTGGATGTTATACTACTGTGACGTGTGGAAGTATTCAAAACAACACGTTGATCTGGAACTCTATGTTTACACGTAGCTTTCCACTGTTATAGGTGAGTTGTTATTCCCTAATGATGGATCTCACCCGATTGAGGTTCCCCACCTCTCACTCCCCCTTTCTTTGTGTTCTCTCTATGTGGGGCTTTTGATCTTGGTCGTTTAGATCTGGGATCCATGTTTGGTTTTCAGAAGGGCCTGTGAACCATAGTTTCATTTCCCCCGGGGATTTTATCTGTATATAGTTAGATTACCCCCGCAATTGGGACTTCATACATGGTGTGGCGTTTCCTTGGAAGCATGATCATGCTAACTGGATTATAACTATTTAATTAAGTCACTCTACATTCCATATATATTGAACCCGACACCCTGGTAAATACTATTCCCCCTTTTTTTTATCCTGCTGTCTCTCTTTTAGAATCTCTCCACTTACTTTTTTTTCCTTGTCTTGAGTCACAGGGCCCTGTTACCCTTTGCCCTGATGAAGGCAGATCACTTTCTTCTTTTTTGAAAAAAAGACTCCATCTGTACATAACCACCAAAACGCACTGCTATAAGAGGGGAATGAAGGTCCTTCACAGGCTACATCATCCAGTTTGGATCTCGGACCGCTGAAAGTCCACCCTTTGAATGAACATATCTTGAGGTTCCTTTTTAGTTCCCCCTTCTGCGTTGGCAGACCCAACCCCAGATCAGAACAATCCCAATTCTGGGTTTTCCGTTGTAAACATGAAAAGAGGATTTATTTTCAACTCATATCTAAAAAAAATGTTCTCCCCCCCTTTTTTGAGGTAACAATATAGTCAGAAATAACAATTTGGTTTTCAATAACAAACCTTGTTTCTGATTCAACAGAGAAACTGAGCGGGAAATTGATATATGTCCCCCTTTTTTTGTTTAGTTTTTCCTTTTTTCTGATTTTATGTACTGTATGTTTATGTTCAAGAATATGTATTTGTTGATGCCAATGTTACTTTAATGTGCCCCCTTTATATTGGGCCTGACTGTATATATTTTTCTGATTCTTTTTGTAATGATAACATGCAAAACGGTATTTATGTATTCTTCTGTTTTTGATATGACTGTACATTCAATAATATCACTTTGATTCTTTAAAGACTTGGGGCTGACAATGTGTCCTTTGTTTTGTGTGATTGAATGTAGTAAGAACAACTCATGTGGTTAAACAGGATTGGATCAGGTAATTGTATTTAAATAATTTAAACCTAATAGGGCCAATCCACGACGCATAAGTACCCCCTTTTTTTGCTTTGAAACCAGATATTTTTGCCCCAGACTGTTGCGCCTCCCAAGGAGCAGACCATAGCCACTGGTCAGTGGCCTTCTTTGTTAATATATATTCTAGAATGAAGAGGCAGATGAATGAGTTCAAGGAAGGAGGAGGACTGTGATTGTAAACTTGTAACTGATATTCACATGATACAAGAATAAAGACGTTCAAAGCATTGACTTCTGGTGGTAGATTCATCATACTTGATACAGTAGAGAATACAATATCACAGGCAAGAAGAGGTTCCTGATCTACCTGTCATGGTGCCCTTTGTTAACACTTGAAAGGGGCTTGAGCGCTCTCTCTGCGTTTTTGCAGGACGCCAGGTATTCTGTTGCTTAGCAATGTTCTACACTCAGTGCTGACTGAGCATATCAGTATATTGGCTTGGATTTGAAAATAGGATTACCCTTGCACCGACATTGACATTGCACCGGCAACAGAGATCATAAAAGTCAAGATTGAAGGAACTATCTATGTCAGCACATGAGCCGTGTTTAAAGGTAGTGGAAAGCATCCATCAATGGTTTATACGTGGTGCCCACGTAGGAACAGTTGCTGGGTTATCACAATCAACAAGTATAACAAGTATAACAAACATAATGGTAGCATCTGCTTAATTTTAGTTGCTTTGCTTTACAAATGTAACAAAACAAGCACATCTTCCTCATCAAAGTTGAACTAAACAACATAGAAAGGCACAAAAAGGCATACCTGATGTTAGAGAATGTATGTTATGTTGTTATGTTAAGTTGATTTGTACTGTGCACTGCTACCATTTGCATGGTCTACAGACGCTCACATGGCTGGGTAAGAAAGTGGGTTGGATATGTTAGTGACGGAAGAGGTATAGGATAGAGGTTTTGCTGTTCTGTTGGTGCTTGTAGAACCAAGAGATTGTGGCATCTGTGCTTGTCGGCTTTCTGAATGTGTTTGCATTGTGGGTACTGGGGGTGTCTGTTGGGGCAACATCCAGTGTCTGGGTTGTTTGTTCTTATGGCAGATGTGTGAGTTGTGTATTTTGTGTCAGGTCGGGCTTGCCCATTAGTTTGTGTGAGGTATGTGTGAGGTATGCTGGAGAGGAGCGAGGAGCAGGGATTGTTTAGCGGTTAGTACAGTATGGTTGTTTTATTGTTTTTCCCGGATCCATATTTATGTCTGTGGTGATATTGTGGAAGGTGCCCTTTTTAATGCTAATCACTGTGAGTTGAATGGCCAGGTTTTCAGTCATTTCTGAAGGTGAGGTGGTCTACTGTCAGTCTTATAGTCGGTCAAGTGGCACAGCGAGTAGAGTGCTCAATTTGACTTCTGTGCAGAGCTTGCTAATGCAGGTTTCGAATCCCGGCAGGGCCAAACACAGCCTTTCATCCTTCCGAGGTTGATAAATGAGCACCACATACTGTGGGTAATAATAAGCAGCACTCATATAACTGAGGGTTCATAGTGCTAAATGAATGCAAAATTATTATTTTGGCATTGAGTTACATAAATTGGATCTCTTTTGGGATTGAGTTACATACATTGGCTATCAGACAGGAAAATGTGGTTCTACCGAATTTCCTTTTTTCGTAGTGTTTTGTTTCAATTTAGAGGTCATTGCTTGATCTTAGGTTTCTTCCTGGTTTGTAGCAGTTGATTTTGCCTTGGAGGAATTTGGCTCCTTGTCCGTCTATTGATTTGTGGGCAATGCAGAGGGCTTTGAAAAAAAAACTTTACACAAATAAAATATAGTGCCTAAACATTATAGATTGTTGATACATAACGAAATAAGAGACAATGCAGCATTTGAACCGCCCCATCAGAATTTCTACAAAATCTGGGGCATTCGCTTATGTCTTGGAGAAGATGGAAAGCAGAGTTTGATATCTACTTGGAAGCAATAGAAGGTAAAAGGTTATCTGAATCTTCAAAAAAAGCTATTTTCTTGCACAACTTAGTCTCAGAAGGCCAGAAAGTATGCAGACACATGCCCCTGACATTGGAAGAACAGGATGGTGATGGCCTCAATGGGTACAAAAAAGGTAGGGGCTACAATGGAGAAACAATACAAAAAGAAGGAAAGTGTGGTATAAGAAAGGCACACCTTTTATACAAAGGACCAGTCACACAGAGAATCTATTGAGAAGTTCCTAGCAGCACTAAGAGGGATTGCAATAGAATATGGGAGGTCTCGCAACCTACACTTGATGAAGTAATTTGCATAGTGAAGAGTATTGAAAGGTCATCAGAGGCATGCAATGAATTAGTGAAAGATAAGACAAACGGAAGATGTGTGTGCTAAATTAAATAAAGGAGATACAAACAAGAATCAACACACAATATTCTGAGAAAGAACTTTCCAATATAAAGTGTTATAGATGTGGATCACAAATCATATTGCAATTTCCAAAAACTGTTTTGACATTGGGAAGATATACAACATAAATGGAAAAGCAGGGAATATTGCCAAAGCTTTTAGAAACACATTTTATAAAATGTATAAGCCGAGAGAAGTAAAAACAATAAATGAGTATGCAAACACCAGGTATGAGACTTACGATGAAAATGCAGTTATTGAAAATGAACATAGATGATGATTTGGGATTGTAAGGAAGGCATGGTATCAAAAAGTAAGACAGAAACAAGTGATCACAGATCAAGGGTGTTCATTGAACTTCAATTGGGTTTGAATAATGCCTATCTAATCCTAAATCTAAAGATGGGAGCAAGCTACGACCATCAAATAAAAATAACACACGCCTTGTTGAGTCTGTCCTTACTTCTAAATACAAATAGTGTGGGAAACAATGTTATGCAAAAGAAAGGTGTGCAAGAAATGATATGTCAGGATTTTGAGCTGTTGCCTTCCATTACCCTGGTTTCCAGTATGGGATAAGGTGGATCACTCAAGCTTAGCACAGTCTCTGGCTTCTAAAGCACGAGGATGCAGTTCAAAGCTTCAACATCATGGCCTTCTGTGTCAAAGTCTCTTTGCAATTCAAAGTCTTTTATTTCAGAGGGCCTGATGTAACATGACAAACATCAAACATCAAAGTTCCTTTACTCTTCGGATTTTCTGTTGACCCCGGGACCCCCTCTGCTGGGCTCAGACCCACTTTAACACAAAAACATCTCGGGTGATTTTCGCTTCAACCCAGGTGCCCATCCACCGGGCTCAAACCAACTTTAACAAAAAGCTTTCAATGTATCTCACTCTGCCAGGCTCGGAGCAACTTTATATGCTTTGTCAAACTTTCTTTACTCCAAAGATCAAAGACTTTCGACTGTGCGCAGGATTTTGCTCAACCCATAGCAGGACCACTTTGATTCACAATTACTCGCTCTCTTCTCGATATAACTTCTTACTCACTTTCACTTGTGCCACTTCTCGGCTGAATACCTTACAGAGACCTTCAATTGAGCACCCACGCAGTACCAGACCACTCTGTCAAAGGTATGGTATCTTGCTTTGAAAGTTCAATCACTCATCACCAGTTCAACTTTACATGCGTCTTTTATCACACACGTTTTTAAAATGTTTGTTCCAGCGCTTTTAAACCAATAGCAACAACCGAGAGGCGGGGGCCAGTCCGTTACATCAATGGCCCGCAACAAGGCTCTCACTCATTCCTCGCTCTCTCTCTTCCGGATGAAGCCCTGTCTGGCAGCGCTCCTGCCACCTTAATCCTGCTTGCGTTGCACTCCATTTTTGGATCCATGCTGATCGGGGTGAGCATTAATAAATTGTTGGGAAGCGCACCTTGGTGCGATCATCGAAACGTATTTGATTGTTAAATCAAGTACAAAAGGAACTTGTCACTGAAGATTCCAACTGCCCTTCAATTTCGCACTTTGCTCCTCAAAACACTTGTTCCGGATTTCATTTTTTTTGCAAACTTTCTATCTCCCTCCAAAATTGCCACTCCATGTTGGCCACAGTGAGCCTACTGTTGCCTTTGCCTGCTCCCCCTACCATTGGTTGGATTGGTTGTTTTTTAAACCAATAGCAACAACCGGGAGGCGGGAGCCAACCCTGCACTTTCTCTGTGCCTTCTAAAAATACTGGGTCCATTTCACCTCCTTGTGGCTTATTGCCAGCACTGACCATCACTTAGACACCTCTGATTTTCCCTCCTCACTCCGTTTTACCTGGCCTTTACTCTTTTTGATCCCTTACTGCACATTGTTTTCACTGTTGTTGTTCATCCACTCTCCTAATTCCGAATCTAGTGTTGCACAGGAGTTGCCTTGTGCTCATCTGCCCTGCTTAACTTGATTTTAGTTGTGACCAGTGGCTGCATGTCATTTTCACTGTTGTTTTTCATCCACCTGAATCTAGCCATGCCCAGTGACCACTGTTTCCATCTGCCTTGCTTTATTGTCCATTCAGCTGTGCCAAGTGACCACTGTTTCCCTCTGGCTTGCTTTATTGTATATTCAGCTGTGCCCAGTGACTACTGTTTCCATCTGCCTTGCTTTATTAGCCATTCACCTGCGCCCAGTGACCACTGTTCCATCTGCCTTGCTTTATTGTACATTCAACTGCTCCCAGTGACCACTGTTTCTATCTGACTTGCTTTATTCTATATTCAACTACACCCAGTGAACACTGTTTCCATCTTCCTTGCTTTATTGTACATTCAGCTGTGCCCAGTGACTACTGTTTCTATCTGCCTTGCTATATTGTATATTCAGCTGCACCCATCTGCCTTGCTTTATTGTACATTCAGCTGCACCCAGTGACCACTGTTTCCATCTGCCTTGCTTTATTGTATATTCAGCTGCGCCCAGTGACCACTGTTACCATCTGCCTTGCTTTATTGTACATTCAGCTGCGCCCAGTGACCACTGTTTCCATCTGCTTTGCTTTATTGTAAATTCAGCTGCACCAAGTGCCCACTGTTTCCATCTGCCTTGCTTTATTGTACATTCAGGTGCGCCCAGTGACCACTGTTTCCATCTGCCTTGCTTTATTGTACATTCAGCTGTGCCCAGTGACCAATGTTTCCATCTGCCTTGCTTTATTGTACAATCAGCTGTGCCCAGTGATCACTGTTTCCATCTGCCTTGCTTTATTGTACATTCAGCTGTGCCCAGTGATCACTGTTTCCATATGCCTTGCTTTATTGTACATTCAGCTGTGCCCAGTGATCACTGTTTCTATCTGTCTTCCTTTATTGTACTTTCAGCTGCACCCAGTGAATGCTGTCCTTTTGGCTGCCGTGCTTTTCCCAGTCAAGTTCAATCTCTTCTGCTTTTACCCCCTCCTTTGTACCCCCCTGTGTCTCCACATCCCCTCCGCTGTTATCTCACGCCCCACAGACCTTGTGTGCCTACACAAGCCCTTTAAGACGAGGTAACAATACTTTGAGATAAATGGGGATGCAGAATATACTCAAACATCAATAATTAAACTGACTCAGGAAGTTGGCAAAGTAAGTCTGTTTTAATATCAATTATCTAAAACAGGGAGTATAATGAACATCAACAAACTCACTCGATCTTCTCACTCAATGTATTTCATAAAAAACATAGCTTATGTACTAAAAACCTGTCATTATTGACGTCAGTCTACGTAGCAAACTACAAAAACCTACTTGGGGATGTGACAGGATTACAGGGAAGCCCTAGGTATACGTTCCATACTTGTTGGGAATGGGATTGGGTCTCTATCACCAGGTTTGGCAACTAAGCCCTCCTCTAGTGTAGGTGACTATGAATGTCATCAAATACATAGTGTCCCATTGGTTATACAAACTATAGGGCTATCTACTATGTGGCCCTTCATAACTGGTTGGCACCCTTGTACCCCTTTGTAATATTCCACCTACGCAAGCAGCACGCAGGCTATCATCTGGGTGCTGGTGGGGTGGTCATAACCATAGCTTCCCAAAAATTAGCCTATCATCTATCATCACTTTTGCAGTCTGCCAGTCAATTATGGCTTTGGACTTGACCTTGGAAATATTCTCTGTGCCTGAAAATAAGAGGGAGTATAGGCATACTCTGTCTCTTGGTTTTGGTAAAGCTCAACTCAGTATCTATTTGCATCCATCCACGTGACTGCAGACCATGTTCGAGAGTCTTTTTGCATTTAAAATACTATTAAATGTTGAACATCTGACGTCTTCAATGTTATCATTCCTCATCCAAGACAAGAGTTTGTTCTTTTCACATGATCTGTAACTACTGCCTGGACATTCAGGATCATGGTGGCCTTGACTTCCTGGTGCTGGGGCAGCCAAGCCTTTCTTTGATCCACGTCTGTATGTCAACTGCTTTTCCAACTGCGACACACTGAAAGCCTTTATTTCCACTGGATCTAGCTGTGCTAAAGTGCGTTGTGGAATCATCCATAGTCCATTCGTTCCTATGCACATACGTTTGCACCTCACCGCAATCTATACACACTTCTTCCGGGATTTCATTCAAATGGTCAATGGCTTCCTCAATGGGAATCTTACTTCCAAGATTCTTTTCGGTATCAGTATTTTCACCAGTACTGCTCGTGTTTCACACTCTGGCTCCCAACATATAGGCAGCATGGGGGAGGAGCTTTGGGTGGGGGTAATTGGTTTCAAGTCTACACTCCCCCATCTCGGCGATTCATCGACCACTCTCTCATCAATCTTCATATCTAGACATCCTCGTCTGAAGAAATGCTTCTTTGGGACCCATATCTTTATAACTCCTTTCAGGCCTCCTGCTGCTTTCACATACTCATCTTTATTCCAAGACATGTCATGCATTGTCCACTTGGACTGCAGTAGATCCATTTCTCCACATACTTCTTGTGGTTCTTCGCGTACAGGAACTGTGTTTCCTCAGGTGCATGTATACTGGCCTTCACATAGTCTCTGATTTCTTCATCTGTTAGCTCTTTAGCCGTCCATCCTGATTTAACATCAATCATAATCTTCATTCCTACTGCCTTCTTTGGAGTTGTCTTCCACTGTGTGATAATTATCCTATTCACACAAAATACAAGCAACACCATCACTATTAGGGCTACAAGGAACTTGAACATATCTGCCATCCATTGCGGAACCCACGAGAAGATTGATTCAAACCAACTGTAATCAGCCATGTGTTCCACTTTGTCTATCATCTGGATGTGTAACTTTGCGAGCATCGTTATGGCCTCTGTCAAGGTGGCATTCTCATCATCATGAGAAGATATGAATATGCAACACGATTCTCCAATTTTGGAACAAACACCTCCATCCATAGCTGTAATCATGTCCAGGACATATCTATTCTGAAGAGTCATCAGTCGTATGGCTCTCATCTCTTCCTTGATATCATTGAATCCCTTTATAGTAGTGTTAATCGCCTGCAACAATTCCCATCTGGTTATCTGTACCCACTATTTGCATCGGTCTGGATCCTGGGCAAGAAGATTATCTTAAATATCGATTAAGTCTTGCTGAACAATCTATGCTCATATGGAATGGAATTAAAAGCCTCTAATGACTTGACTGAAAATAGTTCACTCTCTTCATTCGATTCAGGAGTTCAGTTGATTGCTTCTTCCGTAGCTGAGCATCTGCTTTCAGAAACTCTCCAATTTTCAGGTCACTTTTAGGAATTATCAATGCTGGAATATGGAGGTTCACTATAGAACATATTCCTCCCCAATCTCTGGGCATCTTCATGTAACCTCTGGATCCACAAGCCCAGCAGTGATCCATTATCACTGCTGTTTCAATGCTCATTCCTGGCACATCAAAGATTCAACCACAATTCTGATTCTTTCCAAGTTTTCTTGTTCCATTGTTTCTGAAACACAGCTTTGCATTTTCCAGAGGCTCTATCTGCAACAGACCTCCTTTGTCTTCGACCCATGTCAGTAGATTAGCAATTTTAGTTTTCCACAATGTCAATGGTTGATTTGTAGCTGCCAATTACTACCCACGCTCTGCAGATGACCACTCCTTCCCATCCGTCTGGAGAAAGTACTGATCCCCAAATCTGCATTTGGCTTCTGTTTTTCAATCTACTTATTTCTTCTGCAGATTTCCCATGACTTGTAAGTCTTCTGTTCACTTCCCATCTGATTCCAGCCCCCTTCACTCCCGGCTGTTCGTATCTTATCACATGATTTCTAGTGTGGACTCCTGCTCTTGTCTTTGTGTCTTGAACATAATCATCTTCGTCTGGATCTGTCCATTCTGTTGCCCATACTAAAGAAGCTGTTCGGCCCATGAATTGACCTCTTGTTCGACAGAGTGCAATGTGTGATAGACAGTGTGCTCTCTACACATCTATTTCAATAGCTATGAATATCTTAGAATTTCCGATACTATAAGGCAGGAGTGCAAATGCATAGCATTCCTCCTCAGAGGTTTGTTTGCCAACTTCTTTCATACGCTGATACCACATGTTGTTACCCAAGCGTGCTGTACTATCTAGGTAGTCATTTAAATCATGATCATCCTCTCTTGCACTTCTCTTAGTTTCTTCCTTGCCTCATGAGCTCTTATAATAATCTCATGAAGTATGTCAGCATAATTCCTGCTTACTGGGTGAATCACAGGGACACTTATCGGTGGAATCGGTGTCATTACATGTACTACTGGTATCGGCACAATCACATACGGCCTTGGCAGTCTTACAATCATAATAGCTGTACCTTACTGCTGCATAGGAAGATATACATGAACTGCTGTATGGATCAACATAGTAAACAGTAAGTATCGTGAGGGAGAGAAGAATAACAATGAACAAACATCACATATATATATATTATGTACCAATATGTCAATTTTATACAGAACCAGCTTCTTGCACGTCGTGGTGCTCTCAAGTTGTTTGCTACATTGTTATTACTATCAATGTTGCCCATATTGCCTGCTACTACTTTTAGGAAAGGAAAAAAATATTTTTAATCAGCCAATCTCATAACATTTTCTGGCAACTGTTAAATCTGCTCCACAAGCTCCACAAACAGCTGGCTAATTGTAGGATAATTGACACGATTCCAAATGAATACAAAAGTGTTATCTTTGCGCCAAACAAGATGAGGATGAATTTCAAACAAATAGTAAAAGATCAAAGCCAGTAGATTGTGAATGTCAATACTCGACAGTACCATCCGTACTTTCAACAAGATGTTCAGGCAACAGGCAAACCTGCTCACAAATTTTACTTATAAGCCAATTTATAACAGGTCGATTCCTGGGATCTCTCAGAAATACACGAGTATTGGTTTGTCGTTCAACAAGATAAGAATGCTCTTCAATTAAGTAATAAAAGACCATTTCAAGCAGTTTGTGCGCGTCTTTGTCAGATATGACCACCTGTACTTTCTGTACTATACTCGGGTAACTGGAGGATTTGCTCAATTATAGCTGTGAGCAGCCTCCTTACGATTGGACCATTTTTAGGATCTTGCAGGAGCATGTGAACGTCAGCAGTTCTCCCAACCAGTGCAGGATATGCACGAAGAATGAAGAGGAAAACAGCAAGAATGATCAGATGAATGTTGCCATTAGGCTTTACCATAAGTGTCTCCAAAGAGAAACTCAGTGAGAAAGGATCAGGGAACTGCTCCCTTTTCCAGTCATCAAAGACAAACTCGAGATTTGGATTTTGTTTCTTCTTGTGGATCTCAATACTTCACAGTCAAATGTTTAGCAAACTCCTGTGGTACAACACCAATAGCTTTTTTCACTCCTTGCTTAGTGGCTACAAAGAGTGTCTCGAAAGAACCACAGTCCAATGTCCTCTTTATCTGTCTACAGGACAGTCCCTGCATCCTTCTTCCTCGTCATCAATCTAGTCTGCACGTGCTGAACTTCTTCTCTGTGGCTTGCTTCAAATGGGATGAGGGTGTGGGGGTCACTCCAGCCTAGATTTTGATGTCTCCCAGGTGCAACCAAGAGCGTTTCCCTAGGACCTTCACTGCCGATGGTGTTATGTCCTGTAACATAAAAGGACTGTTAAATCTGGGTTGGTGCCATTCGCGGGTAAAGTTCCTGATCAAAACTTGATCTCCGGGAAACAATTTTGGCAATAATAGTTCTTTAGTTCTGGTTGCTGTATGGTCTTCATCTGTGTTCTGAGCCTTTCACCCCGTTTGCTTGACTTGGTCTGAAATGACAGAGATACTTACAGTCATGCATGTTAAGTAGACACGTAACTCATCTCCTAACAATTCTGCTTTTGTCTGGGCATCACTTTTAGTCCTCGATGGAGGAGTGCGAGGCATTCTCATTGGCCCCCCCGTTATGAGTTCATTGGGCGTGAGGTGATGGTCAGAGCCTGGTTGATTCCTCAGTGCATATAATGCAAGAGGCAGGCAATGCAGCCATCCTTTTTTCAATGTTAACTTTAGCTTAGCTATCCTTTCCTTGAGCAGACCGTTGAACTAATTTGCTCAAACACTTCATTCATAAAATGTGGGCCATTATCTGATCTCTACACCTCATATATTCCCCATCTAGGAAATACTTCTCAAACTAAAAACACAATAAAATAGCAGATTACCTATCAAGGTTGCCAGACAGAGAAACTAGAGCGTAGGACACACCAGTTGACAATACTATGGCACAAGTGTGTGTGTTGACAGGTAGTGCGATAACAAAGAATATATGGATGAGTGCAAATCATAGTGATGCGATTCTTAAGAGGTGTGCAAGTATGTTATCGAAGGTTGGGTATTGATCAAGATTCAGAACATGAGTATGAAACCATTTGGTTCAGTTAAGAATTATCAATGGAAGGAGGTATTTTGAGAAAAGGCAAGAGAGTCCCTGAAGATGTGAGGGGGGGCCATTATGTTAATGCCCATATTAGCCACTCAGGAATGACAGGGACAAAATGTTTAGTGCAAGAACCCATTTGATGGCCAGATATGGATCGGATATTGACAGGTACTTCAGAGAATGGGTCCATCGCATTGAGAGTGACAAGATTCTAAGTACAAGGGTACCACCCCTAAATTCTCCAAAGATCCAAACTGAGCCATGGTCAATGGTCACTATGGACATAATAGGACTGTTCTATGGTCTGAGGACTGAGAATAAGAAGTGTTAATTGATTATTACAGTCACTGTCCGGAAGAAACATTTGTCAGGGAAGTTACCACTGAGACAGCCATCAATTGATGGCAAGAAATATTTCAAAAGTAGGCTATAATATGATATGATATGATGTGGCATTTATAACATGCCGATACGCAAGTGCGATGAGGCAAGGCCAGGTGACATTGAGATCGCGCATGTGCAGGGGAGCGAGAGGGGGCAGTGCAATGCATAGAATCAACAGTAAAAAAATAAATAGAATAAATAAAAACAGCAGGTAACCGTGCAGCCAGCTAGTGGCAAGTTCAGGGGTAAGTGCAGAAATCAAGTATCAAGAGCTGGTGGGGACTGTAGAGATAGAGAAACCACCCCCAAGTGCAAGGGCTGCCCGAGGAGGTGCAGGTGTGCAACTGGAGGGGGAGGGTACCTGGGACCCATGTGAGAGGGTAGCCAGTTGACCAGTGCAAGTCAGTCAGGAGTTTGGCAAGCGAGGAGAGAAAGTAGAAGCAAAGAGGAAGGTCTTGAGGTGCTTCCGGAACCGGAAATGGTTCTCATGAAGTTTCGGGTATACCGAAGGAGATTGTTACAGATAATGAAATGCAATTTGTTTCCAGTAAATGAGAAAGGGATTAAGCATTTAACTATGGAGTTATTTCACCCTGCAAGCCAACGAATTGGTGGAAAGATTTAACAGCATTTTGAAGAGTGTCATACAGTTGAGTGGAGAATGAAGCCTGAATCTAGTTTCACAGATTAATGAGATGTTGGGTGCATACAGATAAGGAAAACCCTTGTTATGAATAAATCTCCTTTTGAGATAATGCAGGAGAGACTTTGCAGAGAGATCAGATATCATGTATAAATAGAGGATCCGTTCAGGAGAGGGACTGGTGTGGGAGATACAAATGTGGACATGAGACGTGCAGGGGAAAAAAACGAGTGGACCAAGAGGGAGTTTTCCATTAATAAGAGAACAGGTTATGTTGGTATTAAAGAGGCTGATTAGGTGAAGCTAAAGATACCCTTTAATGTAAACAAAATGTTTTAAATTTAGCAAGCAGGTTAAGGTTGTTAAGGTTACAAGATCCAGCTTTTGACTTGTGAGGGACGCTGGTAGAATGTAAGTAGGGTTGCCAAGGTGAAAGTGTGATATATTCACGGTATTGGTGATGAGAGGTGAATCTGTTGCGCTCTGCTTCTCTCATGAAATGTTAAGTGAGAAGTGAATGGGAGTATGCTAGACTGAAGGGGCAGAAGAAGGAGGTCAAGGAAGGAGGAGGACTGTGATTGTGAACCTGTAACTGATATTCATATGATACAAGAATAAAGACTTCCAAAGGCTTGACTTGCTGTGATGGATTTATCTTACTTGATCGAGTGGTGAATGCAATAATGTTCTGATCCCTGCTGACCCCAGCAACAGTAGCTGCAAACAGTGCATTGTGATATATCCAGAGAAACATTTTCTGTTCCCAAAATGATATCATTTATTAGTTTGCTGAGAAAGATCGTCTCAATTCGGGATGCATGTGCCCCCGACAGGACTCTATCATCTACAGCATCCAGATGGCTTGTGCTTCAAGAATGTTGGAGACCGAACTCCACTATCAATAATAGCATTAGTAAAACGCTTTCATCCTGATATTTTGCACTTGGTAGACAAATATAACTACAATTTACATCATTCAACATTTTGCAAAATGCAGAGGACACAAGAAGCAAAATACAGAGAACAGACAGTGCTTTTTAGTGGGCGTGTTGCTGACTCGGGTAGAACCAGACAAAAAGTACAAAGAAGAATTCAATGCATGAAATAAAACACCAATTAACTGTGAATATTGAATTATAAAATCCTGGTTAATGGTAATGGTTTGCAAAGGATCATTAAATAAAGTGAAATTGCATACGGGTTCTGAGTTCTTATGTAAATTAAAAGTGGAAGTGCTCCCAAATGGGGGTGTGGGCGGGTAGAAAGGTTGCTTTCCTGTAGGAAATTCAGTTGCCTGGCCAATATTACATTAACTCATTGCAAATTTAGAGCTAAAATACGCAGTATTCGTTATTTAATCGCACCTCACTGTAACAGTGTGCCATCGGTACGTGCGAGTACATAATAGCAGCAGGTGTAAGGATTAAAAACAAAACCGAAATTACAAAAACACGTCCTTCACTAGGTTAGAAACCTAAAAAGGGTCAATTTTTAATGGGTGTTGGGGCAAATAGTGGCATAAAAGCAAGGGATTATGCTTCTCCACCTTCATTTCCCAGTCCAGCCCATTTTTATCTGTGGAGAAGTGGCACAAGATGGAGTTTACATCTACCTCATGGTTTCCTCTTCAGCCTTGCATGACATTTTCATGGACATGCAAAACAAATGGATGCCCATGGAATCCTCCTTAAATTACCACCTGCTAAATGTAGGTGGATTCCCTAGAACTGAACATAAAAGTTTTCCACTCCAACTTGCAATGTTCTGAATTGCATGAATAGGATGCAACAGCATGGAAGTGCTAATGTTGGTGGTCCCCTGGATGTTAATTCCATTTGTTTTAAAAGGGCACCAATATATGTATAGGTAGCTTCACAGATGTGTTCAGTTAAGAGGAGCATGTATGCAGTGCGCATTTTAAAGTCCCCTAGCAGTATCTCATTACACTGGTGTGGTAGGTGGTAGGTACTCGGATGAATTATACAGGCACCTCTGATGAATAGTGTGCAGCATCGGGACCCTGCATATGTTGTGTGTTCTTTTTTTGTGTGTGTGTGTTACACATTTGTCTGCTGGCACCCTTCCAATCCTCCAATCTTGACATTAAAGTCTTCATAGACTATGAGATTACATGGAAAGCTGTTCTATTCAACTGAAAGCTCAATCAGTATCAGCATCTCTGCTGAAAGTGCCTCAAATGCACAGGGAGGTGAGCAGACATTGATAAATCTGATGAGGGTTCCATCTGAGACTTGGAGTAATACCACTTCAACACTTGGGATGGTGAGTCAACTTGTGCCACATCAGCAAGAATGTTAGTAAGGCAGCTTATTTACTGTCCTCCAGAACTCCTGCCAGATACTTCGGTGGTGCCAGGATTATGTTTGTGTAATCTTATTTTTTTGCCTGGGCAAGTCACTAAGACTCTTGCTGAGCTTTAAGTGCACAGATCACCTACACAGTTATGTTCTATGATATAATGGGCCTCATTACGACTCAGGCGGTAAGGGGTTTACGGTGGCGTAAACAGCGCCGACCCTTACCGCCTGATTCCGAGGTCCCTTAGCGCCATGGAGGTTTTAACATAAAATCCATGGCGCTAAGGGACCTTGATGTTAATTACGCCACCGTAATTTACGGTGGCGTAATTAACGCCTTCCCCACTCCGATTATGCCCTATGGGGCAAAAATGGGAATGGGGAAGGGTAAATGGGGATTGGGGACTTACCGCCCCGCCAACCTCGGAATGGGGCGGTAGGTCCGCCAACCACCATGGCGTGAACGTAGTTTACGCCATGGTGGTAAAGGTACGACCCAGGCGGTAACTTACCGCCTGGGTCGTAATGAGGCCCAATGTGTAGTTTTCTGACATTGAAATTAACTGTTCATAGTTGGATAATTTGTTTTATTTTTTTTTATTGTGTATAACTGTGTTTAACAGTTTTTACAAAAGAGGCCTTTCCTTGTGAACTTTGTTTCTTTTGGGTTGGCTTGCGAGGGTTAAATCCTTTGATAGTGACCTTTCTAATGGAGAGAGTCTAAGGGAGAGAGTGCAGGTGAAGGCTTTGCAAGAGGTTTGCAATAGCAATGACCGGTTTTCAATTTAACCCAATCATCAGGAAAGCCCACCAATAATCTTCATCCAGCCTAGAGAATTGTGAGTATAAGTGGCCAACATGGGTTTCTCTGTTAGAGACTAATGCTGGACAATTGAGAATAAGGTGCTTCAGGCTTTCGATTGTGTTAGACTCAGAACAAAAGTGACAGGAATTTGCAACTGTTTTCCATCGAATTCCCAGTATCTCGTTCATTTTCAAGGTGTTTAGTCTTGCTCTCAAGAAAGTTGAGCAGATTTTCTTGTTTGGGAATTTTAGACGATAGTTAATAGGTTTGTTTATTTTTTGTGTGAAAGGAGGCAGGTGGCAGTAGACTTGTAGCTCAATGCTTTTGTCTGCGTATCACGCCAGTCTGTTTCCTTGAATTATTTTTCAGTTTTGGTTGGATTTGTCAGAAGTTTGACTTCTGTGCTTCCTATCTCTCCTAAAATCGTCTGTTTTTTACTGATCCACGCCTGAAGCATTTTATTGGTACCTTTCTTCATTTCCTAATGAATGAGTGTATAGATTTTTTCTTTGGAAGATCTTGTTTTCGTGTACAGCATCAGACTGTTGAGAGACACTGCTCCTTTGAGCGAGATGAGGCTGAGTTCTCTTCTTATCAAAGTCATCGGGGTGGAAGCTGGGAGACGCAGCAATTTCCTCCGGAGAAAACCTTCAAGTTTTATCCAGATGGTTTCGGGGATCATAGGCATGGCTTCCGCTCCATAAGTAAGGTCTGGAACCATCTTCGCCTTATAGAAGGTGATTGCCGCTTTGAGCGAGAAACAACCGTATTTTTTGTCCATCAAGATAATTTGATTGGTCAAGGTTTTGTTTTTAAGGACCAGGGTTTCTTGCCTCGGCAGTTCTCTAGATTTGTTACTGAAGGTGATTCCCAAGTATCTGAAAGTTTCAACTTCTTCCAGACGTTCTTTAGCAAAAAACCATGCACTGTGCACTTTCCGTTTAGATGATTTACCCAACCGCATCACTTTGGTCTTGACCGTGTTACTTTCTAGGTCGTTGTTTTTGAGATATTTATGCAGATTGTCCAGTTTTCTCTGTAGCCCGATATTGGTTTGGTCAATTAAGATAATATCATCCGTGTAGAGCAGTCTACTGACCTTTTCAGAGCCCAGGGTTGGTGGAAAGGCTTTTACGTCTTTTTCTGAATGTTGATAGTCCCCTGTGTAGGCATTATACAGTGCCGGGGCCAATGGGCATCCTTGCTTGACTCCGCGGCTAGTAGGAATGTTTGTAGAAAGTAGGCCAGTACCGTTGAGTCGGACTCTCATAGAGGTCTGCGAATACAGTTCTTTTATCGGTTCCAACAGAGAATGAGGGCAGTTCCAGTTAAGGAGTTTTTTTCACAGCTTGTCTCTATTGACTTTGTCGAAAGCTTTGGACAGGTCAATAAAGGCCAGGAAGGGAGGAGGTGGGCCTTCCAATACTTTGGCCTTAGAAATGCTCAGCGTGAATATGTTGGCCGTTTTGCCAAGGTTTTTTGTAAAGCCAGTCTGGAATGGATTCCAACCTTCAGATGAGGAGACCCACACTTTGAAGCTGTCCAAAAGGAATGATCCAAAGAGCTTCCCGATGCTGTCAAGCAGTGCGATGGGGTGATAGTTGTTTGGGTCGCCTCTTTCACCTGATTTCCTGATTTGTATATCAGCACCACGTTGGCGGTCTTCCAAGATGAGGGAATCGATTTTGTTGATGAACAGGATTAAAACATTTTGGACACTAAGATCGACCAAGGACCGGAGTTGGACTTCAAGGCCATGTTTGAAAGACCATCTGGGCCGGGGGCACGGGATGGCTTAAGCTTTCTGATTTTACTTTCGATGTTAGTTGTGTTAAGTTCGATATCCCATTTGTTAGCTGCTCCACAAGTTATTGCAGTTGGCTGCGGAGGTGTATCAAAGAGGTCTGAGAAGTGGGTGATCCAGGACTCTTCTGGCAAGCTGGTTGTTAGGTTATCTTTTATTGTGGGGCCTTTGGTTGATATAAGTGACCAAAAGGCCTTTGTTCGCTTACCACTGAGAGATTTCAGCATTGATTCTGAGTCATCTTGGTAGAGTTGGATTTTGTAACCTTTTAGCCAGTTTTTATATCGGTTGGTGGCCATCAGGGCTTCAGCACAGTTGGTAATGGAGGGGAATCAGAGGGCCTTTCTTTTCGCTCGTCTCATGAAGAGTCTCTTTTCTCTGAGGACCCGATTGTTACTGTGATGAGCCTTGGTTGATGTTTTGCCTCCCTTTTTTTGGACTTGGTACGGTAGCAGTAGCGGGAAGTAGTCTGTAAGAGCTGCAGCTTTGTTTTGCTTATTCAGTCTTTTGGCTTGGCAGTAGCTGTTGGTTATATCGTTAATTGCTGTGGCTTTCAATCGCAAACGTGTTCCCTTGGCGTTAGTCCCGATGTTAGTGGGCATAGATGGACGTGAGGGATTGCTGATATGTGAGGTAATCGCCCAAGTTGTTCTCAGAAGATTATGGTCGCTGTGCAGGGTGCGGATGACCTCAAAACCGATGATATGAGTCAGAAGTTCTCTAGAAATATATACATGTTCTAGAGTTGCTTGCCGTCCTGCTAGTTCCCAAGTAGGGATAAAGGGGTCAGTGATTTTTTTTTAAAGAGTGTAGGTTGTGCAGGTCAAAAGACTCCATCAAGTTGGCCCACTTCTTTCCTCTAGACAACGCATCTTCTGGCGCTGCTCTAGTATTTGCCTTTGACAAGGGAAGTTGTTTTTCCCATGCATTTGCAGTTCTTTTTAAAGCTATTTTGGAGTTCAAATCCCCACAGATGATTATGCTGTCAATTGTGTCGTCAATTCTTACCTCATCAAGGATGTCTTCAATCTTGGAGATAAAAGTCTCTGTCAGAAGTTCCTTCGGGTTCCAGTAGACGTTTATCAATAAGTACATTGTGCCTTTCTGTTGGGATGAGTATCGACGAATCGTAGTGGCCAGAATGTGAGGGTCTTCTTTTACAACTTTAACTAGTTTGAGATTGAAGCTATTCGAATTGCTGTTAGTAGACCCGCCCTAGGTCTACCGCAGGTCCTCTCAAGGCTGAGGAAAAGGCGATCTCGAAACCAGCGATCGTAGGTTTCTTTAGCAGCCATACTTCTTGGAGACAAAAGATGTTAAATGTTCCTAGGTTGATGTCAGAGGCGTATGTCAAGTGAGAAAAGCCTCGGGTGTTCCATGAGGCAAGGGTCAGACAGGGAGTGTCCTCCATATTTGATAACGTGATGGACTTGTCTGTGCTTCTCTGTCTTACTGCTGGTTGCTAGAATCATGGTTTTGCAGTTAGGGTTCCTGGGAGCCAGGCCCATTGATTTGGTTCTTCTTTTAAACAGATCAGTTCCTGATCGTTCACTGGATCCATGTGACTCTGCTTGGAGATGACCTGGTCGATTGTGATGTTCCAATTGTTTTGCAGGCCGGGCGTCACTCGTTCGGTTTCCAATGAACTCAAGCGACGATCTCTGTTTCGAGGCCTTGATGAAGAAATTCGGTTGTTCCTGGTTGATGGCGTTCTGTGGACTGTGGTTTGGCTCTTTCTTGTATATCTGTCTCTCGTTCTGCTGCGTGGAGTTCTTCTTTCAGTCGAGTGGGCAGAGTGATCTTTGCATTTGTTCCACGGAAAGTTTCTCCGATTTGCTTGTTCCTTACTTTGATGGTTTTTCTTGTCTTGGGTTCTACGTCGATAGCCAGAGATAGATCTGGCGGTTTCAGACCTGTGACCTTGTAATTTTGCTTTTAGGTTACGTTGGTTACCATGAGATGGAGATTTCCTCGTATTCTTTTAGGTCGTATGCCGGAGATCTTAGTTTGTTTTTAGCCCCAGTTAGTAAGATCTTTGTGGCAGGAGATTGAATGTGAAGATAAACACTGTCCACGCACTTCTTGACTTAAAATTCTACGATCAAGATCTACTCTGATCTGAGGTGTTTGAGTGATGGGACAAGGTGAAGAATTGCCATGATGTTGTTTTCTGTTTAGAATAAACTAAGGATCTTCTTTCCAGATGCATTCAAGGAGAAAAGTACAGGTTTTTGGAGTTCTTTCTGAGCGTAGTAGCATTGCTCTTTTGTTTCGACGGATGTTGCTTTCCTCCCTGTTTGGTTTGCTCATGTTTTAGCTTTCTGGACTACCTTAGGCTGGCGTCAGCATGATTTGTAGTCGGTTTGGCCGATCGTTCACTATAGTTGGTTTTAGGTCGTATTTCAGGACTCAGTCTTCGTGAAGTGTGGCGAATTTTCGGGCTTCTATTTAGATGCACTCTAGAGCTCCATCACGTGGGGTTCCTTTTCGGTGAGTCAGGCTGTGACTTGGGTTTAACTTCTCTCGTCGGTGTCCCTCTTTTGGGAGAGCGTGACTCGGACTTCGGTCGATTGGTTTTATTTAAATTTCTTGCTGGAGGGTATTCAGTTGGCTTTGGATCCTTGTTCTTTGCAAGAAGTTTTGATCTCTTTTCTTTAAGAGTGAGGAAGATCGGGCTTGGGGAGTCTAGGACTGGAATTTTCTGGGCCGGTTCATCGTGGCTCTGAGAAAAGGTATCCCGATTGGTCTTTCTTTTGCCTCTTGGTGGATCCTTCAGTTCCAAGCCATCCATATCCTTGGAGGCAGGGTTGGAATTTGAAGTGGCATCCATCAATTCACTTTCCGTAAGTGACCGGACACTGCTTTCTGAGTCCTAATCATTGTCAGAAGAAATAGGTGACCCACTGACTTGAGGACGCAGAGTAAGATCGATGGGTTTTGTCTCAAAGTCAGATGGGTTTGTTTTAGTGTGGAGAAAGAACTAAGCTCAGTAGTTTTAGTTCGAGCTGGTCATCTGTTCAGAGTCATCAGAGAGATCCCTGCAGGTCTTTCAGTATCTCTTTGAATTGATAGGTAAATAGACCGTACTGCGCATCCGTTTTTTATTGGTTTCCGGATCGGGATTTTCAGCTTTATTAGCTTTGCAGGCTCTTTGCCCAGTAGATGTTGCTTTCCCGTATTGATTATACCGGTCTCCTTTAACTTAGTTAAGGGTAAGGTTGGAAGGCCTGCCTCCACAAGTTTTGCTTGGTCCTGACCCTAAACTGTACTGGTTACTGTAGGGTGGGCCTTGGGTTTGGACTCTTTTGGGGGACATCCTGTAAACAGGAACGATTTAGCAGTGGTCTCTTCCGTTGGGTAGTGATCGGGCGTTGCGCTGCGGTTTCCAGTTGCTCAGCTTGTGAGAAGGCCTCTTTTGAAGGGGGTTTGCCACTGTCTTTTGCAATGATGTACCCTTCAATAAAGGAGAGTCTTGTTTGAATGTATGCCATTATCGTCAGTTGGTCTTTAGCTGTGTCATTGAGAGCTTCATAAATCTTGGTGAAAGGGGCCAATGCAATTGTTACTGTTGACATAATGGAGAACAAATCTGCTCTTTTTGAAGGGGTAGAGGCACCATTGTTAGCCGTAAGGTTGTTCAGTCTTGATGATTTCCTCAGGGTTTTAGTGACTGTTGGAGTAGTTTGGTAATCGCAGCTGACTGTGGTATTGTTTGTTGTTATCAAGATGGGGTCGGTGGCCATCACACTAGCAGGGTTCTTAGGAAGTAGAAGGTCTGCAGCCTTGTCACGTTCCAATGCCTCGTGACAAGGCAAAATATAAAAGCTCGAGTTTGAGATTTCAGCCGAATTTGATGTTTTTGAGAGCTTTCTGGTCGTCTTAACGAGTGATCTTCCGGTAGATGCATCTGGGTAGGGGGATACTGCGTTGTTAGTTGGTATGACGTCATTTTTGTTGGTTTGAGTTGGGGCCTTAACCCCTTCACTAGTGGGGGGCTTCCAGTTTCCTTTGGCAGATCAGACTTCAGATGCCATCTTTTCAGGAAGGCTATTTTCCGCAGAGAGTCGATCTCGAGCTCCTGAGTCTGGGCCGAGCCCAGATGAGCGAGGGAATTTTGGCTAGAATCGATGTATGGCTCCTGGCACGTCACTTCTCGTAGGTCTGCGTCTGACATCTCGCCTTTTTCTTCAACTTGTATTTACCTTTTTTTCGTGGAAAACAAGTCAACAAAGGATTTCGTCGTTGTTGGTCTTGTTGACTTTGATGGAAGTAGATCAGCTTTGTTTTTTACATTGGATGTTTTGTGGGCTGTCAATTTGCCACATTTTGGCTCATGTTTTGACTGATTTTGGAAAGGGGGCATTATAGGCAACATTGGTTTCAGAGGGCTCGTTAACATGCCTGGAGTTGGTGTAGAATGTTGCCCTTTTGAGTTGATAGGATGTAGGGGAGTATTTTGAAGGTTAAAGTTGGCAATGGATGATTCAATTTCATCATCTGAATACTCTCTTGTGGGGTAAGAGCAGTCATCAATTGTGTGGTCCTTGGCATAGCTATTTGGCGGGCTGGCCAGGTCCTCCTGGATAGGAGCGTAGTGGATGTCTGCCTTGGTAGACTCCTTAGCTGAAAGGAGTGCTTGCTGAGCCACAGTACCATTTCTCAGGGGAGGGGGGGGGGGTAAATTGCATACCTTCCCGAAGGTTGGAAAGCGGTTTCTTGTCGTCGGCCGCTTCGAGTGTCATTATTATATTGATGGAGTCAGGAGAATTAGAGAATGTTCATGCTGACTTTAATTATCGGTCAGGGAATGGCCTGCCAGTCAATTCCGTTGCGAGTTCAAGCTCCTGGTGGAGCAGCGCGATGCATGAAGCCTCGTGTTCCTGCACCAGGTCTACTGCTGATGCATGCATGGCTTCGGTCGAGCAGTTCCTCCGGGACTCCTCCTTTGCCCCTTCCTGTTCCTCCAATGACCGGCCCATGTCAACAGAGCTGCTCGCCGCCAACGCGACAAGCTGCAGGTTGAAGGCACCGCGTTGGCCAGGTGAGAGGGCCAGCGATGACAGAGCGGACAGCGTTGGAAGTTTAGCAGAGGTAATTGCAGGCAACTGCCGTCCCTCGCCCACCCAGGTGCCCCCTCACTCAGGACTTGGTGTTCAGGTGCTTGGGCGGCCATGCTCGAGGCGGGCGCTTCCTGAGGTTTCGTAGGGCTGAGTTTAACGCTGGAGGGAGATAGAGATGGATTTATTGTTCCTTTTTCTTTACTAGCAGGAGGATCGTGCAGTGTGAGGTCTTTAGGCAGGGTTTCGCAGGCTGGAACGGCCATGTCAGGCGCCATGCTGTTGTTGGCAGGCTGTTCTGCTATCAGTGCTGACACTGGTGGAGTGTGGGTCGTTGCTACAGTTCGTCAGATTTTCATTGCGCAAAGTTGCGACCTTTGCTTCAGTTGACTTGGGTGCCAACCATAATCTGTCTTCAGGATTCGATGATGATTCCTTTCTCAGGCGTGGCAGCGGTTTCAGCGGACTCCAATGTTCCAAGCCGCTGTCATCACTCCGCATCCATTGGCTTCTCAGCCAGTGACCTTCAACACCATTCCGCCGGGCAGGCATTATCTTTGGCAGTACACCCCTGGGCTGCCACAGACTGCGAGCACCTCAGTTCCGTGGCTCGAATGGGGTTTTTGAAGGGAGTTTTAGTCACGCCACAGACCTGTGCCGGTACAGGTGTAGTTGTACCTGTCTTAGAGCATTATAGTTATCTCCTAATTAGAAGTCTGGGTCAAAGTGTGGGAAAAATATCACACCCCACAGTCCCCAGACTTTGGATAGTGTAGATCAATAGCACTGAGAGGTGTATGTATAAAGAATGCGCCTGGATATGGTGCTGCTTACCGGTGGAGGCTTTGTCCAAGGAGATCCGCTTGAAGATCAGGCTGGCATGCCGCAGCAAAGCAGCAAATAGCCAAACAGTGTCACAAAAGGAAGGACGCCCTTAACGCGGTCAGGTTACACACCGCAAGGGTGTGTGGGATCTCCTTTTATCCCAACACTTCCTGAAGGGGGCAGAGCCTACAGTCGTCCTTGTCGCAGGGGCAATCGCTCACTTGCCGAGGGGCTTGCAGGAGTCTCCAGGTAGTTCACGAGGTATTCACTGGCTTTTCAGCAGCAACAGCCAAACATTGTCCCAAAATGAAGGACGCCCTTAACGCGGTAGGGCTTCACCATAGTAGTATGTCTTTTGTCATTCGCTTTAGTTCTTAAACCCTGTGGGATTCTTGACCTTCTATTAGCTAGCAAACCTTCTGGCTCCCCCCTTGACCACTGCCCCGCCTCAGTCCTTAAAGAAATATTCTTGTCCACCTGCGCTGGAGAACCTGCAAGAACCATTCTAAATGACTCCCTCAGCTCTGGGATCTTCCCCGATGCCTTCAAAGTTGTGCATGTCAAGCCTCTTCTTAAACACCATCTCTCGACCCCCTTAGCCCCAAAAACTACAGACCCATCTCGAACACCAGATTACTTGCAAAACTCATCGACCGATCAGCATACTCCCAAGTAAACGCCTTTGTTTTAATCCAACAACCTCCTCGACCCAGCTCAATCAGGTTTCAGACCACGACATACAACCGAAACCACTCTGGCCTCAATCTGGGATGATCTTAAGATCACTGCAGACTCTGAAGAATGCGCTGCACTAATTCTCCTTGATCTGTCTGCAGCTTTCGACACAATTAACCACTCAATCCTCCTTGACCGTCTCCACTCCCTTGCAATCCGTGGCACCACGCTCAAATTGATTGCCTCCTTCCTCAACAACAGGAAACAAATAATCCTCTCCCCTTTTGTCTCAGCTGCTCGCCCGTTTAATACTGGAGTATCGCAAGGTGCGTGCCTGTCTGCTCTCCTATTCAACTTCTATATGTCCACCCTTCCTGGAATCATTCACCTGCACAACATAGTGTGCTACAACTACGCTGATAATACCCAAATCATCCTTAAAATCCACAACTCAGACTCCAACCCCCAGCCTGACCTCGCAGCCTGCCTCCTAGATGTCGACCATTGGGTGACTATAACCCACCTCCTCTTAAACCCCACTAAAACTGAAATAATGGTGTGCGGCAACATTGAGTTTCTACCTCGTCCACTCCCTTGACCCCCTTCCATGGGCCAACTCCCCACCCCTTCGCCACAGTAAAAAACCTAGGATGCACTTTGGACTCGGGCCTAACCCTCTCCCAACAGATCAACAACGTATCTAAGTGTTGTCATTACCATCTCAAACTTCTCAGGTGCATTTCTTCCCCATCTCTCCTTCCCGAACAGACTTGACACTGTTATGTCTATTGTAATGTTGAGACTGGACTACGCCAACTCCCTATACCTATGGATCCTGGCATATCACCTTAATAAACTCCAACGAGCGCAAAATGGTGCTGCTAAACTGCTCCTTGCCCTGGGTCCAAGAGACCACACCTCCCATGCTCCCCGAACCTCCAATGGCTCCCAGTCGGACGAAGGGCCACTTTCAAGGCTCTGTGCATCATGCATTGCGGAGTACACAAGACCAGCCCACTATACCTGCAAGATAAGTTAAAACTTTACCTACCACCCCGCATCCTGAGATCAAGCACTGCCCTCCTTCTGGTGATCCCAACCACTAACTCTGTCAGGATCGGAGGATCCTCTTTCTCAGCATTGGCTCTGACTCTCTGGAACTCACTTTCACCACACATTCGACACACCCATGACTATATGACTTTCCGCAAACTACTAAAAACATGGCTTTTTCCATAACGCCCACATTAACCTAAAGATGCGACTCCCATCCTTGTCTTCAATGAATACGCTCACTGATTGGGCTATAGACAACCGTATCATTGTATACCGAAAAAAAGGATCTCTTTAGAGGACCTGAACCCGTAACACATCCCTGTGAGGTCCCTGTGTGCCCTTGGGTGCCCTTGCGTGACATTGGATGGAGTTGATGGATGGAGAGGATGGATGGAGTGGAATAAGTGGATGGATGGATGGGTGGAGCGGATTGAGTGGATGGTGGGGATGGGGTGGGTGGATGGAAGGGATGGAATGGAAATATGTGGAACGGACAGATTGATGGAATGGATGGAGTGGATGGGAACGATGGAATGGGTGTATGGAATGTACCAGAAGAATGGAATGGGTGGATGGAGTGATGAAGTGAAAGGATGGATTGGCAGAGTGGAGGAATGGAGTGGATGGATGGAATGGGTTGAGTTGGATGGTATTGGATAGATTTGAATGAAATTAGATGGAGCGGATGAAGTGATGGGATGTATGTATGTGGAAGTAAATGGATTGGATGGAGGTGATGAAATGGATAACGTGAGTGGAACGGATGGATGGAATGGATGGATGGACGGATGGAGTGCATGGAAGGGATGAACGGTTGGAACAGCTGGGATGAGTGCAAAGGATGGGACGGACGAAGCAGGTGGAATGGGGGAATGGATGGAATGGATGGAATGGATGGGGTGGATGTAGTGGATGGATGGAGTGGATGGATGGATAGGACTGATGGTGTGGATGGATGGAACGGATAGATGGAGTGGAACGGATAGATGGAGCAGTAGGATGGAGTGGATTGATGGAATAGATGGAGTGGATGGTTTGGGTGGAATGGATGGGGTGGATGGGGTGGATGGATGATTGGATGGATGGAGTGGAGTGGATGAAAGGAGTGGATGGATAGAACAGATGGGATGGCGTACATGGAATGGAGTGGATGGAATGGAATGGGTGGAGTGGAATGGATGGACAAAATGGCTGGAATGGATGGGGTGGATGGAATGGATCGAGTGGATGGGGGCGTGGGTGGGGTGGATGGAATGGGTGGATGGAACAGATGTGATGGATAGGATGGATGAAGTGGATGGATGGAGTGGATGGAGCAGATGGACAGAATGGATGGAATCGACTGATGGTATGGATGGAATGTTGGAAAGGCTGGAACGGGTGGAGTGATTGGTTGGAGTGGATGGGGTTGGATGGATGGAGTGGATGGATTAGATGGATGGTTGGAATTGGATGAGGTGGATGGTGTAAGGGGATGGAATGGGTGGAGTGGATGGATGAAATAGATGGACTGAATGGATGTAACTGGATGAAGTGGGTGGAATTGGATGGATGGAATGGATGTGATGGATAAATGGAGTGGATGGAACAGATGGAGGAAATCAATGGATGGAGTGGATCAAGTGGAAGGATGGGATGGATGGCATGGATGGATAGATGGAGTGAGTGAGTGGATGAATGGAATGGACGGATGGGGTGGATGGAATCTATGGATGGAGTGGAGTGGGGGAATATGCCCTGCTTCTTAGGAAACCGGAATGTCCTTGCCCTAGTGATGGACAGACTTTGTTTGCAGAGTGCGCTGATAACATGGGCAAAGTGTGGCAAGTCACCACCAAGATCTGATAAATGTGTAGAGGAACCAGATAGCTTCCGTTTCTGTTGGAAAGCAAAGCTTACACATGGAAAAGAAGGAAACAACTGATCAGCATCCCAGCCAAGTGTTTTCTATTACAGAAAAGTTAAGAATGAATTAAATATATTGATAAGACTAGCGATCAAATAATTCATGCATTTTAATGTGCTTTATCTTTGCTGATCCATTACATGTGCATCATACTTTGAATTCAAATAAGTCCTAGCAATGTGAAAAGAACATGTACATTCAGCAAATTAAAGAGTTATGGAGCTCTTGCGAGAGTGGAATTTATCTTGCTTAATCAGACAAAATGGACCTGTGTTGTCAAGCCTTTGAGAGTGAAAAGTAGAAATCAGAAAGAGACTGTGGTAGACATCAACATTTTAGAAAGAAGTAAAGGCCCTCGTGCAGTGGAAATAGAGAAAGGTTGTAATGACTTCTATCTAAGGAATGGATCTACATTTCCAATGTTTGATTCGTTTTATGGAGAAATATGCCTGAGCTAATGCCCCACATTGCAACAATCCCAGCCAAAATTCTGGAACAAGAAACAGTCTGTTTTTAATTGGAAGATTCTGTTTGATGGAAAACGGTAAATCAAGAAATTAAATGTGGTCCATTAACTGTCAGTGCTGATGATTTATATTCCAGATAAATGCATTACTTCTATAATCTTGCAATGCACACAAGAATCCTTTCATATAAAGGAAAATCTGAATAATTATTCAGGAAAAAAGAATGAACTCCTGTCCAATATAAACATAAACATGGACATTGGTTGTTGTATTAAAAAAAAAAAGCATTCACTTAGTTTTCTCTGAATCCATCTACAGGTGCTGGCATCAGAGAAAAATATTGACATTCCTTTTCTAGGGCAGATTCAACTGTACAATGTTTGACACCATTGGCTCCGAGCCTGGGCATGGACACAAACATGTTTGGTAGAGTTGACTTGATTACACTTATTGTTAAGGCTTGGGTTCTATTTATACGTTTTTATTTTATGAGGCAAAATATCTTGATGTATTAAAGTGTAACACACATGGGATTATAAAAGTGAAATAGAAGAGGAATTAACGGCTTCATTTTACTTGCCATTCGGATTCCCCTTATGAATGAACCCTTCCATTTCTGAACTTTACTTTCAAAATTACTTTGATTATTTAAATTGACACATTTTCTCGAGAATAAAGCGAGGATAATAATCTATTTACAGATTCTGTAAATCTCAAAGTGAAATCCTGAGTCACTTGTTAGATTGTGTTTCTGTAAAAATCTTTGTGACAGATATTGTCATTTGTTTTGATTCCACAGCATTTATTGATTTGGAACATTTTTGGAAAAGATGTTTCATGGGTGCAGTAACCTCCGATGTGCTGGCTGTAGTGTTTTAAAAAAAAATCTTTACAGTTGGGTCAAATGGGCAAAATCACAAAACCTTTAAATTACTGTTTTTGTCTTTTTTAAACCCTGTATTGTTCCGTCAACCTTAGTTGAATGCATTTTTTAAAGGTTTTTTCAATGTTTGTATATATGCTATGCATTGTTTATTATGTTAAAGGCCAATTAGCCAAATTAGATTAATAAATAATAATAATAATCTCCTTCATAGTCCACTTTCAGGAGTAGAAAATTCTATTCAGGGTTTTCATTTATGTAAACTATGTTTTTCACATGTCATGCAGTTTATCAAACTCTGGAAATCTGTGAATTACATTGTACCCAATGCTCTTAAACCTAAGATAAGAGTTTCCCCTGTGAAAACCCAGGGAATTAATGAATATATTGTTACAGTCAGAGAGAAATGAGTCCTGCTAAAGTTTTGATTTTAGGATAATCAATTTTAAATATACTTCCGCAGTGTTTCATTTACAGGCCCAGTCCCCCTTTAGGGATTTACGTTGTAAACAGGGTCCCCCTGAAATACTTGAAATTTCATTAATTCTGGGCACTTTTATCTAAATGCTCTGGGGTTATTTTACTCACTTTTGGTTTTTCTTTTAAAGACCCAGGAGAGGTGGGGCCATCAACATCTCAAAGAAACTCTGCAATGAAAGCTCATCCTTTCACTCTGCCCACCTGGCTTACAGAAATCTGGGCACTCTAACAGTATCAAAGGAATACCTCTCACAGAATTTTCAGAGATAGGCAAAGTAACTGGATGCTGATAAGAATCTGCACAATTGCTGTGAACACATAAACCGCCAGAGTAGACAAGGACAGGCTTTACCTTTCTCTGAAAATTCCATGAGAGGTATTCCTTTGATACCATTAGAGTGTCCAGCTTTCTGTTAAGAAGGAGGCAAGAAGATTAAGAGAAGTAAAGCCTACTTAAACCCACTATATATATCCAGATTAATGTGGTGAAGAGAAAAGAAGGTTTTTCCTTTGATGTTAGCAGAGATTTAATCTATTGAAAGAGAAAATATATAAATAAATGTGCCCTAAACATGTGGAAATAATAAAGAGATACCAATACAGAAAAAAGTTTTGAAAATCGACAACAAAATACATTTACTACAAGATCTATGGGCTGATGAAGGCTCTGTTGACAATCGTATGAGAATGCCTAGAACAGACATATCTCATATAAGGGGCCAAAACACAATGGGCCTGATCACGATTTTGGCGGTAACCCTTAAATCAGGCGGTAGCGCTATTACCGCCGGATTTAAGGGTCCGCCAAATCAGGACTTCAGCGGATTTCGCCCCAGCTCTGAGCTGGGGGGAAATCCACTGAAAATTGGCGCTATTACCGCCGGCGGGAAATCCGCCGGCGGTAACAGCGCAAATTTTCCCCATTGGGCAATGGGGCATTCCCGAATGGGCTCAATGGGGAATTACATTACTGCCGAACTCGTGATCCGGCGCTATAAGCGCCGGGGAGTTCGGCAGTAGGGCTAATACCGCCAGCAGTAATACCGCCGGCGTTACCGCCATAGTCGTGATCAGGCCCAATGTGTCAACCTACAGCCTGACTAAATAGACACAAGTCAGATATCCATTTTTGTTTGATTTGGTCATTCTCACATGAGCCGTTTTTCTGTATTAGTTATATCATCAAATAACACCAAGATCAAGTGTGATTACATTGGCGTAAGGATTTTAATTACTCTCTGAAACTACATGAAGGGTGGCACGTGCGTTTCGATAATTCTATATTGAATGTGTACCAGAACGAGTCTTTCTCTTTTTTTAGTATTGTTGTGGTATAAGATATTGTCAACTCTATATACTAACCACAAATCGTGACACCGTTTTAAAAAATGTATTGGGCCATCCATGATAGTTGATAAAGGGACATCACTTCACCATCACCTGGTGTTCTGTTGTGTAATATTAATTATTTTTTATTTAAAAAAAATGAAATATTAAACCGTTTTTTGACAGATTTCTGGTTATGTGCAATGGATGTTTCAACCATGACACTTAACATAGCTCAAACGTATTTGAATGCATGGAAAATGGAGGGGTAGACTGTAACCATTGTCTCTTCCCCATATGATACAGGTCCCGCAATATTAATGAAAAGGTGGGAAGTAATCATAGTATATTGTATACACAAAATTCCAACGACTGCCATGTATTTTGGCAACATGGCAGCCACAAAGTCACATGTACATTCCTGAGAAGCAGCTATTGCAATCTAAAGTCATTCCAGCCATGTTCTGCCCTTAGAAACCCATGATCCAAATTATGTATAACTGTATGTCCCCACGAGCTTGTGGAAAATTAATAAATACATATAAACGATATCTGGTTAGATATAAAGGCCTTTGTGAAACTACAGTTATAAATGATCAAAACCCATTTGGCGTTCCATTATTCAACTGATGTCACTTTCCAGAGCTAGGGTTCCCCAACAACAGGAGGCTAGGTCCATCCCTCCAGCCTCCTTTTGTTCTTTGCTGGGGCAACTCGAGAGCTCCCAGAGGAATAGGCTTGGTCCACAGGCAGCTCGAGTGAGGACCACTCCTTCAAAGACAGTCCTGCCAGTACAATGGGAGTATCATACCAGAGGATTGCCATCAGCAGTCTCTTTCAATAAGTCAGTCAGGGAGGGGAAGGAGCTATTGCAGCCAAGAAGGGAAGTTACAGTTAAGAGAGGGGTGTCAACATTTTGGAATTTCAGTGGCAACTCACACGTCCTGTACTCCTCCCCACTGGCCCCAGACAAAGCACTATGGGACTGACACCACCAGGCACAGCAGGCAGGCAATGTCTGTCCTACTTGAGTAAGACAGCTTCTTGTTTACCTTCCCATATTCCTCACACAGATCGTTAAAACTTAATCAAGTGCGACCCTCCTGTGCATACCATGCCTTTCACACATTGTTAATGAACAATCTAGAACAAATCTTGGTTCTATATCATTATTTCTATTACTTTAGGTCACCTAACCAAAAGACCGATTTGTTTTGGACGATTTTTATGCGCCCTACAAAAATTTAAATAATGACATTTCTTGGCCTCCCACACCTACCTCCCACCCGAACCCTCTCTTCCCGATTTACCCAGCCGCCTCCCTCCACTCCCAAGACTTATCCCCCACCAAAACACACACACACTACGTGTTTACTTACCCCTTCTCTGTCAAGGCCACTTCCAGGTCCTGGCATGACTGTCAGCCACTGCATGCACTCTTATGCATCGGAGGGGCTGACAGTTTGATTTAGAAAGACTGCTCTGTAACCGCACAGAGCGGTCTTTCTAAATCGTTTTATTTTGCTTGTTTTTTGGAAAAAAGTCTCTTGCCCTAATACCCAAGTCCTCTGTTTGTGCTATTCCTTTCACGGCGTGTTAATGCTCAAACTGGCGCAAGTCTCCTGTTCACACACAGTAAGAATCCTTTCAGGTGTTATGAAGAAGTAAAACGAGTGACAGCATTTGGAAAAGATGGACTCCTTTGAGGCATTCGAAAGTCCTTGTTCTTCCTGATGAAGGGAGGAGGATGTCTTGAAATGCAGAGAGCTTGACTTGTTGGAAAAAGGGGCATCATTGACAATAGATACACATTTGGATTAATCAGTTAATGCCTACAGTTCCAACAACCAATGATTGGCTTGAACCTTTCCTTTATACATTTATTTTACAATATACATTTTGACTGGTTACTACTTTACAATCCATCCGCTGTTCATATTAAATAATCCATTGTGTTCTAGTATTGTCATTATGTGTGTGTACTGGGATTCTGTAGTGGAAACGTGATAGGGTTGTCAAAATGGAGGGTTTCTGGAATTGTCAAACTTTGAATATACTTGGATTGTCAATTTTATATACTTGTATTGTCCAAAGTGGAAATGTGCAGGAGGGTAATACTGGGAACATATTGAGGGGGTGCTGAATATACTGGGAATGCTAGATGCTGGATTTGTTCATACTGGGATACTGTGCACAGTTGCAGATGCTGGGATTGCCGAAATGTTAATAAACTAGGATTCAGCAAACTGGACAATTTACTGAGAATATAGCTGGATTGTAAAAGAAATGTGATTTTATTGGAATTGAAAACAACAGATTTTACTAAGATTATGCAAACTGCGAGTTCACTAGGATTGTTAAACTGGGAACGCATTGTAATAGTGAAACTGGAAGAGTACTGGATTTATTCAAACTGGAAAAATACTGCATTGGTGCAACTTTGCGCATACTGGTTTGGTCAAAGTGGCAGGATACTTGGATGGCCAAAATGGACATAAATAGGATAAGTCAAGCTCTGGTTTCTAGATGTCAAGTTAGGAATGTAATGTTATAATAACAACTGAGAATTTTAAATTTGGGTTATACTGGTATCACCAGTCTGGAGCCTTCTAACCGTGTGCATTTAGACATACACTGGAAATTTCGAAAATGGGAAAAAAGGTTTTGTCCAATGGAGAAAATAAGGGGATTGTTAAACTGAATATACTTTGGTTGAGAACACTGGGAATGTACTGAAATGACAAATATTGTATATCCCGGCATTGTGAATATAGGGGAGCTGTTCAAAAGGAGGAAACTCTAGAATTATTAAAGTGGTAATTTACTCTTATTGAGTAAACAGGAAACATGCCTGGATTGTAAAACTATGTACATATTTTAGAATGCAAAGTGGGAGTATACCGTGAAAATATGTGGGGATTAGAATTTTCAAAATTAAAATTAAATGAGGTTGTCAAAGCAAGAGTATACTGAGTTAGTCGAACTGGGATTGCAATCAAAATTAGGTAAGTATTGGTAAACTGGAAGGTTGCAAACTGGACATGCATCTGTCATTTGCACAGTGGAGTGCAAAAGTGCAGGGCAAAATGTGGAGTACACACGTGGGTGTGTGCGTGCATGATAAGCAGTGGTCACAATTACAATTAAACAATGCAAGCGTGTCAGGCAGGATTTCATTGCAACTGTACACACATGGCAGGCAGCATGTACAATGGATTCCTGTGGGGTCCACCTGCCTTATGCTGGCGCATACAGCTGGCAAACCCTATAGGGATCTCCAGCTTTTGCGCCGGCATGAAACTCCATGCTGGTGCAAATGCTCAAGTATTTGTATGGTGGAGAGGAAGGGAGGGCGTAGAAACACACGTTGTGTTCCGCCCCTCCTCGCCACCATACAAATGGTTGAAAATGGGCTGTGAGATGAATGAGCGTCGTAAAAGACGTAGGCCAAGCTTTTACGTTATTGATGTATCCTACATGCTCATTGGACAAGAGCTACATTATGATAATGTTAAAGTGTGAATCTGCAAACTACCAATTTAGTGAGGTAGTCCAACTGCGGAAATGATGTGTTTACCAAACTGGCAATATACTGGGTCAGGCCAAATGAGATATGCATGGATTTGGAACCTGGTGAAACCTAACTGGGTTAACTGGATTACCATTACCAATATGAGAGCAGCTGAGTATTAAGCAGAGGAATCATGCATCGGAATTGTGAAAACTGGGGTAATACGGTACTTGTGCACTTGTAAACTGTGAGTTTACTGGGATTGTTAAACAGTAAACTGCAAGCAAAATTCTGTTGACGCACAGCAGAGTATACCATGATAAATGTGTAAATACTGTTCTCGTGCATACTAGAAGTGTTCAATCAAGACACATTGGTATTTTGCAACGTGAACATATAGTGGGTTTGCAAAACTGAGATGTCAAACTAGTAAAATACAAGGGAGTCGAAAAATGGAAATATGTCTGAGCAGTAAATGTCGAAATATATATTTTCACAATGAAAAGTAGGAGTGTGCATGGATTGACAAACTTGGACTATAATTGATTTGTCAAAAATGTCATTGTATTTGGTTTTGCAACCACTGAAAGAACTAGGATGCTGCAAACAGTGGGGGTACGGGCATTTCCAAACTGGGGGCATTCTGGTAAAATGACTATGATATGATATGGCATTTATAATGCGCCCATTCACAAGTGTTTCAGGGCGCGAGCCGAGTATACAGGGCTTGTAACTGAAAATATCTAAAATTGCAAACTGGGAAATATAAAGGGGTTGTAAAAACCGTGAATAAATGCATGGATTGCACCCATTGGGAAATCTTTGGTATTTGATAAACTTGTAACATAATGTATAGTCAAACTTGGAAAATACTGCTATTGTTCAACTGGGAATATGAATATGGCCGCATCCTGGTATTTTGCAAACTGGAAGTACACTCGGATTTAACAAACTGCAGTGTACTGTGACGTCAAACTGGGCATATATCCTGAATGTGCACATTTGGCCTATAATTGGATGGTCGAATGGTATTATACAGGGTTGCTGAAATGGGAACAGATTGGGATTCACTGGCAGCTGGTGAATCTTTTAATTGTGGGGCAAAAAAGATTCCCCCCATTATGTGGTAGCAAAAAAGCATGGCGACTGAGCATGTCGAGGGAGCCCGAAACAAGCAAGGTGAGCTTGGGGGTGAGAGGGGTTCTCACTCTGAGAAAAACTGGAAAATATTGGGCTAAAATCCTGCATTTTCCAGCACACTTTCTGTGGAAATTGAGTAAAAAGCCATTTTGCAATTGTTTTTTTCAGGGTAATACATGAACAAATCCAATAGATACAAGTCAATCACATTGTCAAGGAACATTTTCCAGCCCATTTTCATGAGGCCTTTCACACAAAATATGTGAGTATAAAAAACATGTTCATGTTGTCTTTTGCTGTTCATGTCCATTTAGGCTGCACCAATATATGCCAGTATTACCAATACAAGAAAATACACCTGTTTGCTTTACCAGTACCAAATTCAATGACACAGTAAGAAAATATGACCAGTTTGGATCCACCAATGTGGGCCAGTACCATGTTGGGCCACTCATCATTTGGCCTTCACCCTTGCTACCCAGTAGAAATTGCCATGCCACTGTGGAGAAACCTGTCTAGACTGGACCCACCAATGTGGGCCGATACCAAATCGAAAACACTAAGCAGGCTGTCTTCACCCTTAATGCCAAGTGAATATTGCCATGCCACTGTGATGATTTGTCTAGACTGGACCCAACAATGTGGGCCAGTACCATGTATGAACAATCATTATGCTCCCTTCGCTTCTGACGCCCAGTAAGGAAAAAAATGCATCCTTCATCATTTACACATCATTCATTATTCATTCATTGACATTCAAACACATGCATCAGCAATCATCATTTACACATCATACATTCTTAATACACTCACATTTAAACATTGTCCAGCATTAATCATTTGCACATTACTCATTCTTCATTCACTCACGTTCAAACACACACATCAGCATCAATTCTTCATCCACTCCTACAGCATTCACACGCTCTCGTATAAACACGCACACCAAAACAACATACACTCTCTCATTCACACACCCACGTAAACCGTTGCATACACCCACACACATCCTTTTTTAAAATGATCCTACCTGCAGCCCTGCTCCGAATTCCGGTTCTTTTAGCCTCATGCTGCCTTTGCAAGACTGGCCCATGATACATGTTTACTTTACTTTTGGTGGCCATTTTGTTTTCACATGGCAAGACTGCCCTTCCTTGATCGCCAGTATGGTTTAGGGGTGTACCGAACTTCGGCTTCTAGTAAGTATTTGGCCGAATTCCGGCTGAAAAAAGCTATTCGGCTCCGGCCGAATAGTTTCTTGCTATTCGGCTCTTGCCGAATACTTTGACATTCTCATTTGAATAAAATGCAACATGAACTCAGAAAGGCAAATATAGACGTCAGTTTTCAAAACTGAATGGAATTAGACCAGACAAATTGTTATCACACATTTTATATTGTAATCTGCTCTTTAGGGCATGTTTTATTACAGATGCTTAGACATAAAAGGTGCTCATGTTTTATACTTAGCCTGCAACAATACAGGAAAATCTTTTCTCTTAACGAATGTTTATATGCAATGTGCACTTTTTTCAGTTCGGAAAGACAAACTGAAAGAAATCTGCATAGATACTTTCAGTTCCTGTCATGTCACTTCCCATTGCATACATCATTGTCCCGCTATTCTTTTTTTAAGGACCTGAGTCCTGAGTTTAACATTATCTGATATTTTATCAGGAATGATAAGTTGCATATGTTTGTGTATTGGCGAGAAGGAGTGACTAAGATAAGTGAAAAGTGATCAGCATTTTTTTGAGTGGGGTGAATAGTTGTGAGATGGAGTTTACGCATTTCAGATTTCCTCTTGACTTGTGTCCTGCATGAGCCGACATGAACCATTTTATAAATTTCTATGTGAGCTGCAAAGAATTTTCAAAACTCGACCGCATCGACTTTGCAACTGGATAGAGAATGCAATGCATCTGATTCACAAGGGCAGTTGTGAAGCCTCCTACTTTAACTGGCACTGAATATGCAACAATCTTCTGTGCATTTGGTCCCTTCATTTTGGTTAAATCTGCTTTATTTCTGGCTTTTATGCTTTAAATTAATTACAATGAAGAGAAATAAAGTTTAAAATGCATTTGAAATGGTGCTTTATTTGTTTTTTAATAAGCGTGTTTTTTGAAGTTTGGAACATGATTTATTAATTAAAGCAACTATTCGGCTTCATATTCGGCTTCGGCCGAATAGTTGACAAACTATTCGGTATTCGGCCAAATACTAAATATGCTATTCGGTACAGCCCTAGTATGGATATACATTTTTTTTTTTTTAATGTGGCGTAAAAAAAACTATAGGAAAAAGAAAAAAAAACAATATATCCAGGCTGGCCTACAAACGGAGACCAGGCTTGCAAGTCAGTGTGAGGCCAAAAGGAACAAAATATTTTTACAGTAAAAAGAATATCCAAACTGGCTCACTGTGAGGGTCATGTTCTGAGGAAGGGTAAGGCAGGACATGACATTGCTACATCTCTTTTTGGCATCAAGAGTCAAGAAAACATGAGTCATGTTTGCTTTACTCTTGATCAAGATAGGTTCCTGATGGAGGAACTCCTGTCGCCTGCACACTTTCACAAGCTCATAGATAAGCTAAACATTTAAGATGATTTTTAGGAGTGAATTTCAAATTCATACATTCAAATATGTTTGTTGACATGCAAGCATATTGTATCTTCAAATAATTAATCTCATAGATGAGGATATTTCTTCAGAAGATGTTTTTATTGATAAAAGGTTCACAGGTGGCCCAACGTGTTTCGAGATAAATATCTCTTCTTCAGGGGTACATTCAACATTGTTTAACACATCTATAGGAAAATTTCAAAAAACATAATTATATTTATAGTAGAGTACTATTTGTATCTGTATACATATATAATCATAGCATTATTGTGTTCATAAGGAAAATAAGGAAAATAAGTAATTATAGCTTCATATTCAGTTGCTTTGTCATGCTAGAGATGAGAACTCATGAATACAACATTAACTTTGTTGATACATATTGGAATCTACAATGCATTTTTTCAATTTCAACACGGTCTACAGTAGACCCTTAGTCTAAAAACCATAATTAAAACAATAAACTCATGGCTGAGGGTGATCTGTTAGTGCTATTTTCAAAAAATAGATTCAACTGAGTTTGTCCAGGGAGTATACACTATTAATATATTTATTGGGGCATGGTACCTTCAGCAAGTCATGAGGGCTTGCTGTTAGTTATAGAATATTCTTAAAGCTACAAGTTTCCCAGAAACTAATTAAATGTTGCATTTAGTTACCCTTGACTGAGTTAAGTCAGGGTGGATGAATATGGATACAGGTATTTATGTTGTGACTTAATAGGAAAGATCTTACCCTAAGTAATGTTCCAAAAGTCGCCAAACGCACAATGTGAACGAAATAGGAACTAAGTCTTTTGGTCGAAATGCAGGGTGAGTCTATACGATCTTTGGCGTGCCGTTTAACTAAAGAAAAAAAGATTTGAAAAGGCAAAGGTAAGTAAAAGAATAAGGATTAGATAGGGTGGTGTCTGCAGAGATGAAAAGAAGCTTACCTCAAGGATAAAATCCAGGATTGTGGAGGTTCTTTTCGCATTCGTTGCGTGATCTCAATGGGGATCAAAATGGCAGTTTATATTGTGGCGCTTAGTGATGACGTTACTACGTCATGGCGTGACGTGACGTCACCAATGTAAACAAAAAAATATATTAAGAAAATATAGAGAAAATATATTCCTTGCGGGATGTAGATGCTTTACTTTTGATGCCCATTTTGTTTTTACATGGAAAGACTGGACTCACTGTAAAAGGTCAGGGGGGTGCCGGGACATGAAATTGCAGACACACACATTCATTCATTCATTAATTTCTCCCATCCGAACATGAATCCATTCAGCCATTAATTTCTCCATTCACTTGCGCACACATACAACTGACACTCCCTCATGTACTTATGCACACTTACAAATACAAACACTTGCATTCATTTATTAATTATCTTATTTATTGTGCATTTGTAAGGTGCTTATACAAAAAGTAAATTGTGTTTGAAAGCGCCCACAGGGCAACAGGGAGGGAACAAGGGAGTAAAATCAGATATGACATCTTCAACTCCACTCTCTCTTTCTCTCCTCTCATCTCGGATGTCGCCAAGAAATCTCACTGCCAGCTGAACCACCTTAAAGGGACTCTTCCCTTTCTCATTTTCCCCCAGAAGCTCGCTGTCTCCAGAGCCCCCGTTCTCTCTAGGCTGGACTACTACAACAGCCTCTTTCTCAATGTGCCTTCCTCTACTCTCCGCCCTCTACAACTAATCCAGAACAGGAATGCAAGACTTACCTCTCCAGCCCTGAAATCTCTCCACTGGCTCCCGGTGGCTGCAAGGATCAAGAACAAAAACCCTTGCATTGTCCACAGGGCTTTCTGGGGACTGGGGCCCGCACTAAATCCAACGCTCTCTTCCAAAATACCTTCCTTCTCGAGGCTTTTGCTCAGCTACCTCCAACTCTCTAAGAGTTAGATGCTTCTCCAGGCAGATAGTGGGGGGTAGATCTCTCTCCTCTGCAGATGCCTCCCTTTGGTATGGCCTCCATGCCCCTCTTAAACTTGAGCGGGGCCACCTGAAGTTCAGGAAGCAGCTCAACACATTCTTCTTCTCCACTGCTTTCTCTCTCTTCCTCCCCTGCTGACCTACCTGGCCTACCTGTCTGCTGTGCCGACTGGTTGCTTGGCTAACCTCAGAGTCTCACTGGGTACCAGGCTCTTTCTTGATCAGTCACCCTTGCACTTCCTCCAGGCCTACCATGCGCTTAGGGGCTGTATTTGTATCCCTCAAGTCCCTTGTTCTCATTGCACTACCCAGAGCCACGCTGCCCTGGCTGCCCTTACTCAGAGCATTGCTACACTGTTTTAAACTCCCCTCTACCTTGCACTCCCCCCTCCTCCTTACACCTCTCGTTCTCACACCTGCATGATCTGAATGACACAAGCCCTAGTAAAATAGTTTGTCTTGTTCTCCCTCTGTCTTCCCTAGCTTGTCGTGTCACACCTATGAACACTTGTGTACAAGCACGTTATTAATGACTTATCATATCATATCATAAATAAGATATAGGCAGACCTTTTAGGCCTTGTGAGCAGTCAGAATGTGCAAGTGCAGGGAGGGAGGAGGGGTGCAAGAGTGGGGGGTAAGTGCTAGGTGTATCGAGTGGGAAGTTCTAGGGAGTGAGCAGCTGTAAATGCCTAGGTGGAGTGGACAACCACCAACAAATAGGTAAGTGCAAGCCTGTGGTGGCACAGGTCAGTGTGTGCTGAGGCAAAGTGATGGAAGGGGCAGGCTATAGGCAATTGGGTGTGAGAGCCCATGACCCAGGAGGACACAAAAGGGCCCTGGTCACCAGTCTCAGCAGCTGGAGGGTTTAACATAGGAGGGAGGAAAGGAAGAAGGAGGTGAAAAGGCAAGTCTTGAGGAACTGTAATTTGAGGAGATCCAGCTCAAGACAAGGAGGAATAAAGAGGCTGTTCCATAGGAGGGAGCCTGTTGAGGAAAGAGATCGGCCACCAGCTCGTTGTTTAGCAAAGTGTTTATCACACAGGGAGTTGATGCTGGTATGTATGCATTTACCCATCCACACATCTACATTAATTACAAAAGAACACATTCTCCTTACCTGCTGCCCTAGTCCCAAAGTCATCTTCCACAGAGGCTCTCCGGTTCCTGTACAACATTAACAGAAACCAGGAAGCAGAGAGAGCTTCTCTGCTTTCTGGTTCCTGAAGGCATGCATCTCCCAAGGAACACACAGGGATGGCCACATGTGTGGTGTGGGAGCACAGGCTAGGCACATTTAGGCTTGCATCTCCAATCTCCAATGGGCTGTGCTAGGCTTGGGAAGCAAAACTCCCCCAGCCTTGCATGGCCATTGGGGATGGGTGCTGGGGTCCTTAAACTGTCAAGGGTAAATCACATTTCCTGTTGACAGTGAAAGCCAGTCCAGGACCGGTTTGGGAGAGCTTTCCCTTGGTTAGCTTTGGCTCCTTTATAATGGGCAATGGCCAGTTCTGTGCACCTTGGCCCATTATGGAGGAGCCACCCCTGTTGGGAATGACAGTGTGGGTAATTGCTGGCAACTTTCACATTGGTAAAATACTGTGGTGATCATCTCGATTATACTAATGTTTTTCCAATGAGAGTTTAATGAACTTGCTGAAATCGGATTATACTGGGGATGCAGAAACTGGGACTTTATTTCATTGTGTCCAAAATAAGAATATACTTGGCTGATCCAATTGGAAATGACAAACTGGGAACATACTCAAATTATGCAAACAAGGATTACACATAGATTTTTAGAGACATCATTACGAGGACGGTGGTAACTCGCTGGTGCTACTGGTGGGTTGCCACCATACGCGTGGCACTGAATCCGCCGTCTGACTTCCCAGACATTACAGGTCCCAGTGGAGCGGGAAGTCAGGCGGCGATTTGGTAAGACCCCATTCCCGTGGAGTCAAATAGGACTCCATGGTAATGGGTTCACGGAAGCACCGGCACCATTGTTAACAGTGCTGGTGCTTCCGTGGCAACTCTGCGGGCAGGGGCCCTTGTGCCCTACGGGTCAGAACTGCCAGGCGTAATGACCCCCGCCCGCAGAGTCGGAGTGTGGCGGTCTGGAAAGGGTGCCATTACTTTGATACCGGCACCCTTATTTCCAGACTGCCACTCTCAAATGAGGCCCCGTAGTATGCTCGAACTGTGATTTCCCGAATGGTGGTATTCTGGGATAGGCAAATTGGAATTTTTCAAACTAGCTCCTATTCTGATTGTTAAACAGAGATAATGTTGATATTGTGATTTACTAATATTCTGAAATTGGAAACATTCCAGAGTAGTAAAACTAAAAATATTTGTTGCCATAAAGAAAAATGTTAGTATGCTTGGACAGTCAAATGGAGAACATATTCTGGCTGTAAAAATTGACGCTATATTTGGTTTCACAACCTGAGAATATATTGTGATCAGGCCTTGAAAAATCTTTACAAACATGCTAGACAAGCAGATGGAGTATTTAGTGTAAGAATTTACCTAAGATAAATTAACTTGGCCCATGCAATTGATTGCATAATATTCTTTGTATGGGAAAACATGAGAATGCATAAAGAAAACAAACATTACTAGCAATGTTAATGGGCATTTTCAATATTCTCTTCCTTCTTGACAGGTTGGGACAAAACGCACTAAAGACTGTGGAGAGTACAAGATCCCCCATCTGTGAAGCACATTTAAGCAAGGCAAATATGAGGCATGGAATACATGTGGGTGTCAGGCTTAGAGTTTCCAATAGATTGTTGGTTCATGTTAGGTCTAGAATAAGTCTAACATTTAGGATTTTACATAGGTTTAAGATTAATTCTCCCATGCACATTGGACCGCAAGCCAAGGCCCAGGGTAAGGTTACAATGTAGTGTTTCACTTTATTAAACAAAATCAGCAATACATAGTGCAGGATGTGACTAGAAAGAATGCGGTTGACTACAAACTGAGGCAGAAATATAGTAATATGAGTAACAGTGCATGTGTTTCTTTAAAGAATCAGTCCACTGTGTGCCCAAATGCAGCCACTTACTAATGGTGTGTGTCTTATTGCATACCAAATGAGGCAGAGGCATGCAGAAGGGGCTGCCTACTGTTGGCTAAAAGGCACTCATGAAAATGGATGATTAGGGCCATTCATGAAAGTAAATGAGCCAGACGTCAGCCCTTTCCAAGCACATTATACCTGAGGAGCAATGTGCACGTCTATTTTGAGGCTCAACATTGTGTAACTGATATGCCCCCTCGCTAGGTGAGGGGCTGGATGTTTTGGAGCCACAACAGCCATGGATACCACAGGCACTGGGCTCCAATGCTGCTGCCCTTCCTTCCCAGGCCCATACTTCTCATCTGTCTTTTCAGGAATGTACAAAAAAGAGCCCATATGTAGGAAGTCTGTGTTGATGTTGCATAGTCCCTACCACTTTCTCAGAGTTCTTGTATACTCTCTACGGTACAGTACTTCAAATGCAAGCTCAGCTAGACTCCACTCTGAGTCCTTGCATCCCACAATGAACCTGAAGTGGTTGGTCTAGTGCCTGCTGCAAGAAGCCTTTGAGTTTGGTTCCTATAGAGCTCAGATGATCACTCTCTGCCTCACCTAGAGTCTGTCAGGTTGCACCTAGACCATTAGAATTGAGCTTTTATATCCCGCTTCATGCTGGAGTAATACCTCTAAGTGCAGGACGGTGTATCAAGCCCATGCTTGATTCCAAGACAAGCACATTGCCCCTGGGCTACCTACCCTCCCAGTTACTGGGGCAAAGTCCAACAAGTCTTTGCCCTTCATGGACATTTCCAGCCTCACCACCTAGGCCCCTTCCAGACCTTTCATCTCTCTGAGCTCTGCATGCCACCATCAGAAGGACATTAAACAACTCTAATATTGGCAATATGGCAATTCTTCAAATCCCTAGAAATTCCTCGCTTCCTCAACACTTCAACACTGGAGCTTAGGCTACCAAGGCTGCCTCACTCTTGGGTCTCACTCTTGGGTCAATACCTAAATCATTCGACAATTATTGTTCTTATTATTTATCAATGCTACAGCAGGAGACATTTACAAAATCTAATTAGACCCAGCGCAGGGCTGAATCGCATGGCCCAAACTTCTTCCTACAATGTGGCTACTGGGAGATCTGATGTGGATTATTTTGACATACCATCTGCTTTAATGTAAAATCCGTATTGTACTACACAAGTTCTAGGCCTCGTTTATTGTGCTAAGTACTTGGAGGTCTCACTTATCCCTCCTTTGTGATCTCTTCTTGAAAAAAACAGAAGCAGACTCAACCCCCACCCCCCAAGCCGGCAGGTTTCTTGCTTTTTATTAAACCTTCACTTAAGTGCTTATATAGAAACCACCCAGGCCACTTTCACCAACAGGGTTATTGTCACAAGTGCCCTTGCAGGCATTTAGGATTAACTTGATGAGCTGCTGTCATCTAGACGGAAGCTGCTGACAGTGCAACCATTCATACAGACATTTCAGTAGGGAACCTCTCTCTGTGGACACTGGACCACAGGGTGAGTATAATACAAATGATACTCGAACCTTTTTAAAAGTACTCAACAATGCTACTGGCTGGGTGGATTTTGTTAGACGTGGTGATGAGGCAATCTGGATTGAACTGGGATTGTTAAACTGGGAACAGTAATGTAGTTTTCAAACTGAGAATATACTGGGGTTTTCAAGCTTGAGTATATATGATTTGTGAAACCTTAAATACCTCAGTTGCTGAACTTACAAATATACAGAGGTTGGGTAAACGTATACATGCATGGGATGCCTTCACTGGGAAAATACTTGGCTTTGATAAACTGGTGAGATACTGGGAAAGTAAAACTTAGAACATACTGTCATTGTGCAACTGTGAATGTCAAACTGGGAGTAAACAGGCATTCTGCAAAGTGCCAGTTTACTCTGATTTTGAAAACTGCTCTACACTGCAATGTCAAACTTTGGATTCGTCTTTTGTGGCTTTGAAAATTGTGAATATTGTGGGGTTGTCAAACAAGAGTGTACTGGGCTTGCTGAACTAAGAATATACAGAGATTGTTAAAATGGTAATATAGTGAAGTGATCAACCTTTCGTGAACTAGGTATCGCACCCTGGGGTTCTCACACTGATAATATAGTGATTGTGTTGAAAAGGAATTACTAGTCATTGAACGATTGTGCACTGCACTTTAGGTAACATACTGGACATTTCCAAACTGCGAATGTCAAACTGGAAATATACTGCAATTTGGCAAATGGAGAGTGCACTTAGATTTTCAGAATGGTAGTACATTGGGATCATGCAGACTGGAACTGCACTGGATTTTTCAAAATGGAAGTTGGCAAGAACATTAAACAGGTAAAATACAGGAATTACATAATCATTGAGTAGGAGTGAACCATAAAGTATGCAATGGTAACAACAAAAGTGCAAGGGAATTGCTCTCTTCTCCTGTGAACTGGTTCTCCACAAAGTTAAGTTCAATAATATATCTTTAAGTAGTTCTTGGTAGCTACTTTTGCTAACTCACACGTTTCTGATGCTAGATCCTCCCTCTTCCTCTGCCTTTTATACCCGTCTTATCTCAGTCTATTCATCCTTGTTATTTTCCTTTCATTCAGGTTTAAAGGTTTTCTTAATGTCCACTATTTATCCTATCTTGACCAGTATGAATATTCCAGTAATTATTCTCACGCTCTTTATTTCTTCTTGAAACTGTATCTTGACTGTGACGACCATAAGCGTTTCTTTAATGATTCTCACTTTCTTTATCCACTCTTGGCACTTTATATTGAATGGGACGAGTATGAGCATTCCAGTAATGATTCTCACTCATGTTATCTGTTCGTAATAATTTATCTTGATTGGGACGAGTATGTGCGTTCCAGTAATTGTTCTCATTCTCGTCACGTATTCTTGACACGTTATCTGGACTGGGACGAGTATGAGCCTTCCATTAATAATTCTTACACTCTTCACACACTGTCGATACTTTATCTTGGCTGGAAACGAGCATGAGCGTTCCAGTAATTATTCGCACTCTCTTCATACACTCTCTGTGCTTTATCGTCAGTCCCTCTCCTGGGTTTCCCACATTCTCTCTTACTTGATTTTGCTAGGGATAATGTCACTGGGATGCACAACAGGCTGGAATCCTCTGTGTCACTTGTCATGTTCACTCTTTGGCTTTTCTGTGGTCTCCCATACAGGTTCATCATTATTCCTTCGTTTGGTTCATTTCACTCTTTCTTAAAGGAAGTGGTGTCAGCGTTTCTTAGGGAACCACTAGTCCACCATGGCTTGATCTTGATCATTACAACAAACAACTGGAGTAGGTCACCCTGCCCTTATATCACTGGGATGGACACCGACGTCTATTCATTCCTTTAATACTTGACAATAAATCTAGTGGCACACTTTGTCATGTTCATTCATTTTCTTCATTATTCCCATAAACAGATCTTAAAACAGTTGTGAATTATTAAAAACATTTATCATTTTGTTCATACTTTTGTACATCATTATTCACATTTATCAAAAACACACCTTTCATTGATTAGTCTCCATACAAAGTACAACAATGTGTAAACCAGTGCGTAAAACCACATACAAGTGCAAGTGAATCAAAGTTCTTATCTGAAGAACAACTTTGTCAAACTGACTTGTATAGTGAGCATGGATCGTACATTGCTGCTGTATTGTCTCATGTTCAGAATGATCACTTGGGTGCACATTATACCATTGGTCATGCTCTCCCTTCCATGCATGAACACATTCTATTCCCTAGTGTTGAAATCCATGTTAACCCTTTTGCGGAATTAAATACCCTCACCGGATGACATCATATCGACATAAAACCTATTTCTCAACTTATAACAGTGTCGACACTTAGTACACTCCATCCATGGTGTCTCATTCACTGATCTAAGGGGCATTCATCAGGACACAATGAACATTTCAAATGAAGACAATTCCATACACAGCTTGGATTGCAATATAAATAAATAAATAAATCAGTGAATCAGACACATAAAAAGATTAGTAAGATTTTTATTGGGAATACATTCGGGCCATGTATAAGAAAAGCTGTGAGGAGTGGAGCTCAGCAAAGAAACTGGTGCCCAAGCAATTTACAATATTAAGATTTGATGAATAGGTATGATATGATATATTTTTTTTATATCGCACTCATACACAAGTGTTTCAGAGCGCAACTAGGCAAGAGAGGGGAACAAGGGAGGAAATAAGAATCTTACTAGGCCCAGTGACATTGAAAATGCAAACGTGCAGGGGAAAGGGAAAGGTGAAAGTGCAAGGGGCAGGGGAGGAGTGAAAAGTGCTGAACACGTGATCAAAACAACAACAGGTAGTGCGGACAGCAGGTGGTAAGTGCAAGGATAAGGTGCAGACAACGGGTGTCAAATAAGTGCAGGAGGGGGACTGTAGGGTTGCAGATACAGACCCAACTGCATGGGTTGCCGGGAGGTGGTGCATATATGCGGCTGAGCGGGGATCTGGCCTCGAAATCAGAGGGTAGCCAGGTGCCCAATGATGAAGAAGAAAGAGATCAGCAAGGGAGAGGAAGAACGAAGGCAGAAGCAAAGATGAAGCTCTTGAGTTGCTTCTGGAACCGAAGATAGTTATCCTCAAGTCCCAGAGAGGCAGGGAGGCTGTTCCAGAGGGAGGCCCCAGCTGAAGAAAGAGATCTACCCCCAACTCGTTGTTTGGAAAAGCGGCTGAACCTGAGGGAGTTGGAGGTGGAGGAGCGAAGAGCTCGAGTAGGACGGTATTTCCGAAGGGAGAGCTGAAGGTATTGCAGAACCAGGCCCCAGAAGGCCTTGTGGACAATGCAAAGGGTCTTTTACTTAATCCTTGCAGCCACTGGGAGCCAATGAAGAGATTTCAGCACAGGAAAGATACGATCCCGGGTCTTGAGGCCAAGGACAAGTCTCGCAGTCCTCTTCTGGATGAGTTGAAGAGGGAAGAGAGTAGTTGCATGCCGATTTAGAAAGAGGCTATTGCAATAGTCCAGCCTAGAGAGAACAGAGTTCTAGAGACAGTGAGCTTCTGGGGGAAGGAGAGGAAAGGAAGAATACATCTGAGGAGATGCATTTGGCAGTTTGACTTCTTAGAGAGGTCAGAGATGTGTGGAGAAAAGGAAAGCATGGAGTTGAAGATGACCCCAAGGTTCTTAGCCTCACAGGTGGGAGCAGGGATATAGCCAAGGGAAACTGGCCAGAGAGTGACAGGGAAGGAAGGTGCAGGTGTGCCAGTGAGGAGTATCTCTGTCTTACTAGCATTAAGGCAGAGATCGTTGGTGGCACACCACTCCTGGATTTTTGGACAGACAGCCAGTGATGGGAGAGTAAGAAGAGGTGGCAGAAAGGGAGCCTGAAAACGAGCTGAATGTCATCCACATAGCACGGAAAATTGGATCAGAGAGCAGCAATGCAGCGGATGAGGGGTGCCTGGTTTTGGTTGAAAAGCCAGGGAGAGAGGTTAGACCCCTGGGGAATGCCACAGGTAGAGAGTGAGATAGAGGAAAGGAAGGACCCAAGTTGTACCTGGGAGGGTCGGTTGGAGAGGAAGGAGGCCAGCCAGGCAAGGGCCTGATCAGTGATACCAAGGTTATCACGGAGGCAGTTGAGCAGATGGCATGATTAACAGTGTCAAAGGCAGAAGAGAGATCAAGTAGGAGGAGGACAGATGGGATATTAAAATCAAGGCTGGAGAGCAGGTATTCATGGATGTTCAGGAGAGCAGTGCTTCTGGCTGCTCTGAAGCCAGACTGATAGTCATGGAGACAACCAACAGAATCAGTGTGGATTTTAAGCTGGGATATGGACTGCTTTTCCAGTAGTTTGCCCAGGGAAGGAGTGATAGATATCGGACGATAGTTAGTTGTGGAAGAGTGGTTGGCTGTGGGTTTCTTGAGAAGAGGGTGCACAAGAGAGTGCTTCAGAGGGGAGGGGAATACTCCAGTGATGAAGGAGTGGTTGAAGAGGTCGGCCAGGACAGAAGCGAGGTTGTCAATATGGTCCTTAATGGTTTTGGATGAGCAGGGAAGAACCTGCTTTGACAAGCCTTTCATAGATCAGACTTGTCTAGCAATCTTGTCATGGGAAAACAGAGGAAAGGAAGAGAAGGAGGGAGGAGAGCCGGCTGCAGGTGGGCCGAAGGTAGCAGAGAGAGAAGCAGGAAGAGGAGGAGAGGACGAGAGGGTGGACAGGATGTCCTGAGTTTTAGAGATGAAATGAGAAGCCAGGGCCATGCGGAGGGCCTGGTTGGGGACAGTTGAAGTAGAGACTGCAGCAGGATTGGCCAGCTCATTGCAGATTTTGAAGAGTTTGGCCGCATTGTTAGATGCCACAGAGAAGGGGGCTTGGATGTGGGCTCTCTTCTTAGTTTGGACAGAGAGCCGGTATTGCTTTTTGAGCAGGTGGTAAGCCAG